>NW_026570229.1:2155000-2257759 GCF_019649055.1 Paramacrobiotus metropolitanus | reverse complement strand
CTACACGCTGCAGGAACCACACGAGCGTATCCGCAACTTGAACGATTTTATGGAGCGTCTTTTGGGGTAATTGATCTGAAGTTCTAAACCTCAACTAAACTTCAGCTCCTGTCAATACGGTTGCATAGGTTTACACTAATTACGGGTATTCCGAGCGCGAAGTGATGCAGTTAAGCCTTCGTCAAGAGCAGATTAAATATTGTTTGTGTGTTGTCCACGAAACGTTTACCTAATACCACTTATTATTCCCTTACATCTCACAATCAACCGTGGGTGATTGCACTCCCGGGATAGTGGAGTGTGGACCATACATGGCCGGTTTCGCTCGTTGAAATACCCGTATATCGAAACGGACCTGCAACATATATGTCTCGCTAACAACCTCTGCGTATGTTTTCTTCAGAAACGCCAGTGTGGAGAAGTTCATCCAACACTGGGGAATTGGCTTCGATAATAACTTACTTGAAGTTCGTGGTCGTCAGCTGAAACCAGTTGCGTTGCTTCAAGGAACTAGGAAGGTAAATTTTGAATGTATTTTGCAGAGTGATGCAAACGTAATAAAATTGTAGGAATCCACACTCAGAATATCAGAAAATCTTCTTAGGAGCTGTGTGCAAAATACACTGCACTCTTGTTGTACAAAGTGGAACTTGCACAGCTTGTCCAACAATTCAAATTTCTAGATTTGTAGCGTACGATGCAAAGGACGCGCGTTGGCTGAAGGAGACAGCGGATAGGGTCACTAATTGATAAATATTGTATTGTATTGCATTGATTGCATATGGTGACCTGCCATTTCGTCGACCGACACTTCGTCGAACAGAAGCAATGTCGACCGGTAACGAGGTCGAACCACCGTTTGGCTAAACTGCCTCAGTTTCTTGGGTTTTCTTAGGTTATTTAAGTCTTATACTCCTAGTTTTCTCAGGTTCTTAGCTTTTCCTAGCCGTCGCCTTCGTGACGGTCGACGTAATTCGGTCGACCTTTGTGACGGTCGACGAAATGTCGGTTTGCCATTGCATAGATATGTGCACAGTCACAGATATGATCAGATGTCCATTTAGATTTTAGAAGGTTATCACAATTATATTTTTTTAAAAATTTCAGATTACTTACGGCGTGAAGCACGCCGATTGGCAGAAGGACATTCGGGCATCTCGATTTCACGCGCCACCATCGGTGATGCCTGCCGATGGAGTCATTTTTGTGTACCCGCGATGCTTCGAACGCGGAGCCAGGGATTTGTTTGAGATGTTATGTGAAGTTAGTGCTCCCATGGCGATACGCCTGACGCCGCCTGCCACGTAAGTTGTCTCTCACTTCGTACAAATTTAGATGTACCAATAAGAAACGAAGTAGATGTTTCGTTTTAATGTACCGCGAACTGCGCAAACCGGCATTTCTTTGTTCGAACGGATCGAACCCAATCCTGGCGATTTATTCGTATGGGATGTGTTCCGGTTGCACACTGCTTGATTTTATTACCGTCTTATTCTCACACTACAGAGTTCTTCTTCTGTAGTTCTTCGACGTTTTTTGTATTTCGGACGTTATAGAGTATGGATTGACGTACCGAACGTCTGAGACAGGGATTTCTCCGCGTTGCTCCAGATGACAAAAAACTGTTCGAAATTGATTACGCAGTAATAATTAATGTCTTTTGCACAAGGTGCACACAAGATAATGGAAATTTATCAAATTTTCTTACGTGGAACGACACAGATACTACCCTTTCTGAGCTGTCTCTGGTGTACGGTACGCGAATCCGTGTAGAGTGTCCGAAATGCGGTGAACGTCGAAGTACAAAAATTTTGAGCCGCGGACGGATCGACATGTTTTCATATTTTTTTAGTGAAACTGAGAAACTCTCTTTTACAGATATTCCTACGAGTGTGACCGGGACATTCTGCACATACTCCGCAGTGCTGTGCAAACGAGCGCTCGATTGGTAGGACGAAAAATCAAGCGTCTTTGGCACTATGCAATAGAATTAAAATTGTTCGATTGCCAGTGGAAATGTAATCGTTTTTTCTCTCAAGGTTATTGTAATTTTGGCGCGTTATTCGAAGCCAATATACGATGGCGTCAAAACCTTTCTTTGCTGCGACGTGCCAGGTACGTTAACCATCACAGACGAATCTGACCATCAGGATAACGCAGTAACAGCCTAATTCTGTACTACTCAGAGTGTTTGTCATGCCTGTTATGGAAGCAGCTTTGTTTTGCAGTTATTTCTCAGTGCGTCGTACAGAAGACGCTGGAGAAGCAGGGGATGCTGAAAAGTGTGGCGACGAAGATTGCTGTGCAGATGGGTGGGAAATTGGGTGGAGCGCCATGGGCACTGGATATGACTCGCTATGCAATGGTAAAACCGTAATGAGACAAAATCTGTGCTTCGTTTCTCAGTAGTTTTTCTGCCACTTTGCCTACACTTGTGCATAAACTGGCCACCGGGCACCACTAATGTGGTGGACTTTTTGAGGGGAATGTGCCGGTTGTGGTACACGGTGCCAAATTTCAGTGCATGTGCGAAAACTTCAACGCACTCCCTAACAAACTTTTGCTGCATTGTTTGGTACCACTCGGCAGCCAAATGATGTGCACATGTGTACGCTAGCCTGAAAACTGTCTGCGTGGGTAATCTACGGTTGGGAAAAAAACTCAAAAGGTTGAACCACGGCGGTGTATTAAAAGTCTCACTGTCTATGTACATGTAGATAATTTTTATTAGCAGAAGCCAGTTAGAATGCATGAATTGCAACAAAAAGAAATCGTAGATTATGAACTAATCGTTATACCGGTCCGGTACCAGTTTTGCATGAACGTGCGCTGAAGATCGTGTTGATGGTTAATGGTTTTTACGTCAATGCGTTCCAAATATTTGGCTATGAAATATCGTAGAATAATGCAAAAAAGTGACTGGAAGTGCGCGAAAGAAACAGCTTTCGTTCATGTACGCGAGCTGCTTCCCCTAATATAAGTATTAACCGTCAATCACGAACGCTGCTTCTACTGCTTGTGGAGTGGATGTAATTTGAGTATGCAAATTTGATTATTTTTCTCAAAACTTATCGATTACCTATGTGTTTTCACTAAACAAACGATGACTTCTGAAAACGGTTTCGTATCGCAAATTCCCAATTAGGATGTGTGGTGAACAGTTTATAAGTTTTTCTACACGTACAGATAGTAGGCAAACTCGCAAAGTGACCGAAATATGCGAAAAATGAAGGATGCAGCAGTAAGCTAGTAATGTGTAGATAGAAAATAGAAGCATACAGAAATTTATTACATACTTTTTTTCCAGTATGCTAACACAATGCTTATCGGGGTGGATACGTTCCACGATTCCAAGAGCAGGGGTGCTTCCCGATCAGCAGTTGCGGTCATTGGCACTTCCGATAGCTCCGGCACGCGTTGCAGCAGTAGCGTGTTTTTCCAGTCTTCTGGTCAGGAAATCAGTGACGATTTGGCCAATGCTGTAACTAGTAAGTTCAGTTCAACAATCCTGTAAATGGGAAACTGAAAATTTTACATGTCATCAATAATTTTGTGCATGTGCAGAGCTCATGGACCGCTTCCGCGATAGGGAAGGGGATTTCCCGGAGCATGTAATTTTCTACCGCGATGGTACAAATTAATGTTAAAATTACATAAAATAGCACTACCTAAAATGTTTTCAGTTTTTTTTGGAATGCTTTTCTGTCATTAGGAGTTGGAGCTGGGCAGCTGGAAGCCGTACAGAACAACGAAGTGCGAGCTGTTGTTAAAGCGGTAACACAGGCAAATCCGCGGTAAGTGATTCGAACTGCGGTGTCAAGGATTAGTTTAGTTTTCCCAAAATGTACCGTGTCATAACACGGTACATTTTGGGAAAACTAAACTAATCCTTGATAGCTGTATAACTTTCTCTAAAAACTCGGTGAGGAATGTAAGGGCGCAGCACATTAGTTCCGTAATACATCAAGTCGACGGTAGTGCTTTTTCTACGGTATAGGACCCGCTGTACACTAGGGTAATTTCTTGCGTAAAGGCACAACAAAAAGTGCAAATTCATGGGTTGTGTATGCTGGGTTTCATGGCAGGATTCGCTATGCAACACTGTTAGCGCATTAAGTGCCGATGCACGTTGCGATTTCAGATATTTAAAACCCGTACTGTTAAGTAAGACCAACCGTAATCGCCTGGTGGATGATGGCAGGACGGTGTAGTAAGAGACGATCAAAATGCGCAGCGCCGTTAGTCCTTACGATAAACGCTTTGTGATGGTCATCGTTTTAAGCAACATCGCGATACCTATACGGCTATACCTTCGCGCAAGAAACTACCTATACGAAGTACACTACCCGTATAGTCGCTTAAGTGAAACACTATGTTAAGTGAATAGGCGATGGTCGTTTAAGTGAAACACCCGAAATATTTCATTCCACAAACCGATTTCCTTCTGGTTTTCTTCTTTACCCGATAGAGCTAGGCGTGCTCTTCACATAGTACTTGAAATTATTTAAAAAACTTGAATCGTTTTCTTGCAATTGCGTCGGTAAAAAAACAGTGACGAAACGCTTAAGCCACGCCACCCGAGCCACTGCACTACGCCATGATAATTACAGTCAATACCTCACATGTGCGGCTGCGCTATTTAGTTCAGATTTGTTTGTTTCTAATGCGAGTTATTTCTTTATTTCTTAAAATTATGCTTTCTGGAGTGTGATACTGAATGATAAACAGTAATATGGATAAACGTATAATATCAGCTTGTACTGACGTGAAAGAAAAAGGGCTTTCGCTGAGGGAAGCTGCCAACATGCACGCTGTCCCAGTGAGTACTTTATACCGACGTCTGAAGAACCCCATGCCACAGCCACACGGAGGACACACTCAGCTGTTTTCGGAGTTTGACGAAGAGGTCCTTGCGGAGTTGTTGCGGAAGTACGAGCAGTGTGGAGTGGAGATATCTGCTAACAAGTTTTTGGCTATTTGCAAGGACTATGCAGATAAATATGGTACGAATTCGAACTCGTTCCCTGCTACTTACAAAATCTTTATTTAGCTGCATCTGTTTCTGCTGTTTGTCAGCCATCAAAGGAGGGATTAATAGCCACTGGTTATCACGATTGTGTACATATGCAGTCTTCATAGGGGTGGCGCAGCCGCACGTGTGAGGCAGTGACTGTAATTATCATGGCGTAGTGCAGTGGCTCGGGTGGCGTGGCTTAAGCGTTTCGTCACTGTTTTTTTACCGACGCAATTGCAAGAAAACGATTCAAGTTTTTTAAATAATTTCAAGTACTATGTGAAGAGCACGCCTAGCTCTATCGGGTAAAGAAGAAAACCAGAAGGAAATCGGTTTGTGGAATGAAATATTTCGGGTGTTTCACTTAAACGACCATCGCCCATTCACTTAACATAGTGTTTCACTTAAGCGACCATACGGGTAGGTGGTAGGGCGTTCAGTGCAGCACACGCTTTCCCTCACGAAACCACGTTTGATTCTCTCCTTCAAATTTTCGTGTTACCGCTACCTTACTCAATAGCGTACCGCGTAAATGACTCTGTTCGAGGTTTATCACGTTGCTGTAGTAGTTCACCAGTTTTTGGAACTGCGCAAGTTTCTTATTTTGTATCGTCACAATATTTTCTGATGCGATTTTGTAGAGCTAAGCTCACCTTTATCATCGTGACCAAAAGTCACAATACCAGATTTGTTGTGGACACCCCTGGCAAGAGAATGCCGTTCGTGAATCCTCTGCCGGGAACTCTCGTTGACCAGGCTGTTACAAAACCTCATCAGTAAGCTGTATCAGTACATTTTTCTAATTGTTATACAAGGATTCTCCAGTGCTCTAACGATGACTGGAATGCTATGTAGAATGGACTTCTACCTGGTAGCGCACTCTGCCCCCCGGGGTACGGTGGCGCCGACGTACTACAATGTCTTGTTCAATGATTCTTTGCTGGATATCGATCATTTGCAGCAGTTCACATACGCCTTGTGCTGCATGTACTTCAATTGGTCGGTAAGCTGATGACAACAAATCATTACTTTGAAACACTGTACAAGCTTGTGACCCGTAATTTCTACCGTTATATTGTAATTCAGATTAATATTAGGCATGTACATACATGTATCGGTCATGCCAAATGCTTGTAAAGTTGCAGTTGTAGAGCGCAAATAGTGTGGCATGGCGCGCCGTAGTACCGAGTTTGGTGCAATCCGTGAATTTGTAATTGCCGATGTGTTAGCGCGACAGAAATTACGGGACAAGCTTGCACAGTTGCACTAACAACGGGGAAACTACACTCATTGACGATGTTGTGTAAACTGTATTTCCTTGTAGGGACCTATCAGAGTTCCGGCTCCTTGTCAGTACGCTCACAAACTAGCGTCTCTTGTGGGACAAAGCATCCATGATGTTCCCCATCCCGATTTGGAGCCCTTCTTCTACTATTTGTAGAACGCGGCCAGTTTTGCTGTGGATAATGCAGGCAGTCGTATCAAAGGTCACGCTCTTGAGCGCGTTCATTTTTCTCTGGTAGAATGATGCAGAGTTTTCCTTCTGTTAACGTTTAGCGCAGTTCGGTGCAGATTTTCTCGGTACGGATAATTATGAGGGTTTTTTATTTTTATTATAATTGAACGTTCAGTGTGAGGACTAAAAAAGTCGATAGTTTTAACGCAGACTGAGCACACAATTTGTGCTCTGGGATTTTGTGCGCACTGTCCTTGTACACCGTTGTAAGGCCGGGTTTTTGCTGAACGTTGGGACTAATCGAATGTGGCGCGCTTTCCTTTTTCCATGTCCCGCATACTAAAGCGGATGAATGTTGTCTAAGCGGTTTACCTTGTTGTGTCTAGCTGATTTGACCAGCGTACCAGGAACGCGGCATTCCTGCGCACCGGAAGCAAGCACACCTGTTCCTAAAACCTGACTTTTGGTTTTGGTTCTTTTGTTCATGTTCATACGTGTCGTTGTAATAAATTAGGCCTACGATCTGGCCGCACAGTGATCTGGGGATTCTTGATCCCGGTAATCGTAATCATAGCTGACTCGTGACCTTACCATCCTTTTCTAACCTGAACAGCCGTCACCTCGCTCAAAGCGGTGAATAAGCAAACCAAGTTGAGATGTTTTAAAAGCATCGGTTTAATTGGCACCGAGCGCGAAGCGCGAGGTGCTGCTACTAACTAATCGTCAAGAGTATAAAATCTGGTCTGACGCCACGAAGAGCGTCAGGTAACACTTTTCCAATTCCACAAACCCAAATATCCATAGCGATATGCCGGTAGTCAGTGTTTTGATTACTGCAGCGTATGAACAGAGAGGGCACCCAGCTCAGAGGCAACAAGGATATGCCAGACGCATCATGGCACAACATTCGTTCTTCATAAGGCCGAAACCGAACCCATATTAAACAGCATCATAAAAAACAAATCACTGTCAAAAATATTACAAAAAACACTTGAACACTGCAAACTCAGCGGGCCATTCACGAAAGGACGACGGCAGTCACATGTTCCACAGTTTGCGATAGTGCTCCTCCATGACCCGCCGCTCTTCCGGCGGCGGCAGCCACGGCACAAGATCCTTGTTCCTCCGATCATTATACACACGGGTCTGCAAGGGGAACACTGTTCAGTAATGATTTTCTTCTTTATTCGAAGCCAGCTCGTACGTATAGCCATAACGCCTGCGAACGCGAACGCGAACGCGCATAACGGCCGGCGAACGCGCATAACGGCCGGCCATCCAGAAACAAATTAAAATCGGAGAATTTTGTGAGTGGAAAAATGGTAAAAAAAATAAAATTTTTAGAGCAAAAATTAAACTACTGAATGAGTTAAATTTAATTTAATAAATACATCACTTCAGGACGCTTATTTAAACTTTAAATTACATCTGACCGCTACCCGAAAATCAGCCCAAAAATGGTACCGTAATTTAAAATCCTAATAATATTAAGAGCAGAAAGCGCTTTAAATTTTTATTACGAAAAATGCAATTTTTTACAGACAGTACAAAGACTGATTGTCGCCATCAATAAAAAATTGAACAGATTTTTAATCATGTAAAATTTACGCACAAACAATTTTAAAACGAAATTCCCATTTATCAATTGAAGACAGAATTAATGCAGCACAATTTTCCAAGAAAATCAGATTTACCCAGAATTTGCGGCAGTTGGTGTAATTTTCATGGTAGCGCGTGCAGAACTGCTGCTGATAATTATTCTCGTCTAAACATCGCATCGCTGCCTTGGATTCCTGCAAAAACAGCACACTTTCCCAACATCTACAACTCTTTCAGGTCGAACTGTAAAACAGTTAATAACCACTGGGCTCGTTGAAATTTCAACAACATTGTAGCATAATAAAAAGAACTGTCAAAAAATATCAAATCAAAATTTCTAAGGACTGCAATGCAGGTATATCTATACTGGTAAGTGGTAAGGAGCGGACCTACTTCCCAGCAAGGATTATTGGCAACCTGGTCCACCTTGGGGATCTGGCGTTTCCCAGGTGGCCGATGATCCTCCTCGGCCGTGCGGCCGACCGGGGTGGCGTAGCCCGTGAAGAAGTCAGGAATGCGCAGTTCGTAGCCTGGCTGCTCCTCGGGCGGCACGATACCCGCGGGGTGGTCATGATCCCGCTGATCCGGATGGGGAGAACCTCCCGAAGGTCTCTTCGATGTCATGACGGATGGGAGACGTCGTAGGCGCAAGGAGAATCACAACAGCTGGAAGCGTTGCTCGATAAACAGTGGGGAGTCTGAGGAACGCGAATCTGAGATACACACGATCAGCGAAACACGCTAGAACATACAGGCAAAGTGTGCAGCACCAGCGAACTGGATAAGGCTGCGACTGTGCGAGTGTTGTGACGCGCAGATGGGTCGACAGGTAGACGTGTTTCACGGCTCCACTTCACAACCATAAATCAAAATACTGTAACAAAGACTGTGAATAAAAAACAAGATTGGGAAAAAGGAATTCTTGACTCAGTTGACTGTGACAAAATTCTACTTCTGCTGACTTCCTTCTGTTTACAGTTTACGAGCAGTCTAACAAGTCTCGTTAACGTTGCGCTCTTGAGGGCGGTTGCTTATTACACCGGATAGATTAACATCAGATACGAGTTACCAACGGGAAATCAGCTGTGTGAGCCTGTTTCCGATGTCGGTTATTACACAAAGTTTACGTTAGGAATGGCACTTTATTGTGAACGGTAATTACTCGAGAATTTGCTAAATTAATAAGAAGAGTGCATCGAAGGAAGTGGCAGCAGTCATTCTATGTATAATGCAGATTAGCAAGATTAACCGTTCTCGTAAGTCGTAATTAATTCCTCTTATACACATTACTTACGTTTATTTGCGTTTACAACGGTTCAATTACTTTATGTAGAATAATACACTTTCTATGCAAGACTGTTCCTCTTCTATTAACTGTCCGGTGGAATAAATCCCTGAATCAGACTGAAGGATACCGATCTTACCGCAACCGTAATAAAAAAAATTTTTCATTTTTTCCTATGATCGTACACCGTTACAATTTTGTACAATATCCGCAGTACATCTACATCAGTAAACACCACTTTTCACCAGCACGGGCATAAGAAAACGTCTAATATCTACTGCGACACATTATCCAATGGGAAAGAGCCGCGACAATGACGCACAGGCTATCAGCGCCCCTCCACTACGTTCACAGCCGCTGTTGACCAGCCACCAGCGGATTCAGGTGGCCCGCGTGGATCTTAGCGGTGACGTCCGTGTAGCCCTTCTCCTTGGGTTTCTTCACCAGCACCCGGATATTTCCGGTGCTCAGCGCACGCCGATCACCGGGATCCGGCCCCACAGTTAATCGTACCGCGCTGCCCGGCTCGAGAAGGCCTTCTTCGTGGGCCGCCGCCAGCTCGTTGACGATACGCCGCTCCACCTAAAAACACACGATTTACAACTGACACACCATAAAGACATTTTTAAAAAAATATACAGTTCAAAGGAAAAACGCTGAACGCCGCACGCAGCAAGTAAATAACGCGTCCATACCCTGCCAGCAGCATTTTAACACCTTATTACCTAGTCTGAAAATAAATAAATTCCAAATAAAACAATTAACCGCTAATTCTGAATTAAAATAAGCAGAAAAATTTCCAATATTTTAAGCGAATAAATACAGTTTGAGCATAGATTTACTCACCTCGTGTTTGATACTGCGGGCGCCGTAGCGCACATTATACGCATCGGCCAGCGAATCGATGACGGCATGATCCCAGGTGATGTCCAGTTGGTGGTGTTTCTTGGCTTTACTCTGCCAGATCAGCAGCTCCTTCAACACCAGCTGGCCCAGTTCCCGCGGAGAAAACGGGAGAAAATACACAATCTCCGTTATGCGTCCCAGAAATTCATCGCGACGGAAATGTCTCTATAAAGAACAATTTCAAGTTTTATTCAAGAACATCAACGGACTAACATGCCGATTTTGATATCACCTTAAGAATCGGTTCGACGACGTCGTGCTTGAACTGTTTGGAGATGTCGACAATATCCTCATCGTGCTGCATTTGCGCTTGTTCCACTGCATCATAAAATCATTTTAAACCCAAAACAATTTAGCACCACAGAAAAAATTATTTACCAGATTTAACCGCTTTCGTCGGCACTTCCCGCTGGCGGTCGACTTCGGCCGCGATTGCCGCTTTCTCCCGCAGTTCCAGGGCGTGCTTAGCGATTTCCTCGCTGGCGAGATTCGATGTCTGTAACAGCCGTTATTTTTGTGCGATCGGTGCCGCAATAAAACTGCTTTTCGAAATACGCACCATGATAAAAATGGCATCTTTGCATTCGATCGTCTTTCCTTTCCCATCCGTCAAACGACCCTACAAATTCCGTCCAAACGCCATTATTAATTTACTAATTTAAAACGAGAGTTGTATTGTACCAGCCGTGACGGCATCCGTCAATACTCATTGCAAGTTTGCAACCATAATACTGCCAACGGGTTGGTTACAAGTACCGGAAATCTATACAGAATTATACCGGTTTTTTTGAGTTTATGTCAAATATTTTAAAGAAACTTTTCGGCAAATTATGCACAGATTCGTACCTCATCGAACAGCTGCAGCATCACGGTCAGCACATCCGCATGCGCCTTATCCACTTCATCGAACAGGACGACGGCGTTGGGGCATTCGCGTAGTTTGGACGTCAACTGACCGCCCTGTTCGTGACCTACACCCAGCACATTCCCTTTCCATCAAACTGAAAGCATTGTCGATAAAGCACCGTCATACCTACGTAGCCGGGAGGTGAGCCGATCAGTTTCGCCACCTGTAACCATCCCCACGATGCAAATACATGAAAACGAATGAACGAGCAGTGTTGGTATACCTACCTCGTGTTTTTCTTGGTATTCCGACATATCCAGACGAATGAATCCCTTCTTGGCATCTTTATGCAGATATTTCGCCACCTGTTTCGCTAACTCTGTCTTCCCGATGCCGGAGGAACCGAGGAAGAGGAAGACCAGGGGCCGGTCTTCGTCGTACCAACCGTTCTCTTTCCGGCGAATCGCTAACAAAAAAACCTCATAAGATTATCTTTTAACATTTTTAAAAAATTATCTGTTTATAAATTTACTGAATTTTGAGATTAAATATTTTTCAGACTTAATTCAATCGAAGAAAAGCTCGCAAAACTGGTTTTTTTAATTTTTTAAAAACAATTTACAACTCATAATTTCATAAATGTATAAACTTTTTGAATTGAAATCTTTTTAAAATTCAAAGTAAGGATTAACTCACTAGCCGCCACCAGGGAGATGGCCACATCCTGCCCGACAAGATGCTGTTTAATCCGCTGCTCCAAGGGGAAACGTCGGCGCTCCTCGGCTTTCTGCTGATCCCGGCGGTATTTAAACTGTAGCGAATAAATTAATGGCAGCGTTACGTTCAAAAACAACACGGGCAGCTGACAATGTACCTTTTCATCGTAATCTTTGAGCAGTGCGGTGACATGCTGGTCTTTGGCGAAATCCGTCGGTTTATGACCGCGGTCCATTTCCGCTTGCGGATCGGCACCGGCTTCCAATAATGCCTACACAGTCCATGCGTTTTTTAAAGTAAATTTCTCAAAGCAATTTATCAGCAATTTAAGGAGAACCTTCACCAGTCATTTACCAATGAAAAAATCAAATATACAAATAAAATCTAATTTAATAAAAAAAAATTATTTCAAATTCCGACAAAA
This sequence comes from Paramacrobiotus metropolitanus, assembly GCF_019649055.1. Taxonomy (NCBI): domain Eukaryota; kingdom Metazoa; phylum Tardigrada; class Eutardigrada; order Parachela; family Macrobiotidae; genus Paramacrobiotus; species Paramacrobiotus metropolitanus. The sequence goes on along the minus strand of NW_026570229.1, from coordinate 2,245,511 downwards.
GTCCACGACAGGTGATCATATAGAATACGTGTTCATACCTGTGTCTGTTTATGTAAACTTCATAAAGGCACCATTTGTCAGCAATTACTAATTCCGAAGAACATTTATCAGTAAGTTACCAATGTGAAAATTAAATAAAATTTAATTTATTAAAAACATTAATAACAATTCCAGTAAAAAATCAATGCATGGTTAATAAATTGTGATTTTGTTTTCTTCATCGCCTTAGTGACACGAATCAACGGACCTTTATGGTGGGCACATCGTTGGCCAGCACGGCATAATGCAGCGCCGTGCAACCGCTGAACGTCGTCTTCATATTGAGCCGATTACTGAACTCCTCTTCCCGCGCCACCAACACTACAGCAAATCCATCCGCATCGCAATTTCCCGGTTATATAGAAGCAGCGGGGTCCTACCTTCGAGATAGTGGACATTCTGGGATTCGGCGATTTTGTACACGTTGGTGAAGGTGTCCGGGGCGTCGATGCGGGCACCGGCTTTCACCAGCAGATCCACCATTCTGTATAACAGCACACCAGAACGTACACGACTACAGGCGTACACAACAGGAGTACCACTACCAACGTAGTGAATGGGCATTAATATAAGCTAGACACTGCAGGTCAATATGCAGTTCAACTACACATCGTTAAAATTAATAATTTTGATAATGAAAATTCAAAATACTGTTCTTTTTCTTACGAAAAAAAACGAAGGAAGAATTTTTTATGCGGATATGGATATGCATGGACAATACTGCTACATCATACTGATTATATTAATCATCAAAACTCCTGATAAATAAATTAATTTCTTATTAAATCACTGTTAATTAATTATATTCCTGTTAACGAATATATTAAATTCCTAATTTCCTATTAACAACTAACAAAAGTTAATAATCTGCAAATACTATCGTACCTGGCACGTCCGCGAACAGCAGCGAGATGCAACGGTGTCCATCCGTAGCGATGCCGACAGTTGACGTCGATGCCGCTTTTGATCATACTATAGCAATCCATGCAAAATTAACACCATAAAAATGTATAAGATATAACAATAAGAGTTATTCATATTTTTTGAACAATAACAGTTATTCATATTTTTTTGTCCACATTTTCTAACAGAAATTACTTAAAAAATATTCGCAACAGAAACCATAGAAAACTGCAATAAATTTACGGAATGGTCAAACAAATACAACAGCTGCTACAGCAAACAACAACATAAAACAAACAAACAATTCAGTATGCAGATAAAAATGCTCATATGAACCATTCAAAATTTGTATTAAATTCTTGTATTATTTTCAGTTGAATCAAGAGTAAGTATATGTCCGTCTCGTGTATGATTTGTACCGTGCTTTCCAATTTACAGTATAAGGTTTCAGTATTGCAGACAGTTTCGTGCCGGAAGATAATAACGGAACAAATTAATAAAAAAAATTATCGTGCAGTGTTTGCCTTGTATCGTACCTGCTGAGCGCAGTTTCCTCGCCGTTTATTATAGCCTCGAACAAACGTCCATCACAGAATTTATCCACATTTCCATCTGCATAAATTCAAAACCTCGGAATTTCCAGCAATTTAGGATCACAAAAAATTTAATTATTTGAACATTTTTTCCACGAGAACTTCGATGTGATAATTACCTACAGTAAAAACAAATTTATAAATAAGGTATCAAAATGAATATTTAATTATTTAAAAATTAAAAACTTAATAATTTAAAAATTATGAGAAAAACTATTATTTTTGTTTCCAGATTTTATAAACAAATAACATAATCTCAAAAATATTGTCAATAAAACAAATTTCCTCGGAATACTATCGAGTCCCGGACGCTTAAAATTGTAACGATTTTATTTTTTGCAGGTTTGTGCATCAGCTGTCATCTGCAGAAATTTACCTGCATTGTCCCTGGTTTTGGAACGCTGGCACAGCGCCACGGCGAGCGACAGCAGCGGAATCGAATACAACGCGGCTCCCGTCTTCCTGTTTCCCCCGCCGTCTCTACCTTTCCGATGGGAATTCCGAAAACAATCAACAGAATTCAACCGACAATCCCATTTCCATCTGGCAGGATTCTGCCAAGGAGGAGCAATCGTTCTCAACAAGAAATCCAGCCTCCGAAATGCTTCGCTGGGATTGTGGAGCGAACGCACTGGTGAAGGATCTTCGTGGTCCTGTTTCGCGATGCTCCCTGCCTCGCGGATCCGCATAGACGAGCAAAATGAACCAGGAATCATCGCTCGTTGACGCGGAGGAGCAGATAATGAATACAGCAATCTCCTGGTGATTACGTGCTGCATTTTCAGATATTTATAACAATTTTCGTCCTTTTCGAAAAGAATTACGGTAATTAATAATACGAGTAAGATGCGGAATATTCCGCGGCTGGTCACATTTCTCGAACTCTCAAAGATCAAACTAGAAAACGCAAAACTTTTCAAATTGCTTTACGAATACTGTATTAAGTGCTCCGCAAATAATTCGGAGAACCAAAATAAAAGCGGAGAAAATTAAAGAAATCTGAAAAAAATGAAAATCGCTGTTGTAAAAAGTGTTGTTTACAATTTACATCAGAACTCGTAAGTCCATTCAAGCGAAATTCCAACTCCATTTCCGAAATGGAAATGGCAACGGAAGTGGCTTGGTAGGTGTGTGCGTCGAGCGTTCATTCGGTAAAAAGTGTTTGAATAAGTATTTTCCAAAATTGAAAAACTGTATTTTTCTCATGATCGTCGTTTTCTTATTTTGCTGGTAACTTTTCTATAAATTTACCAACGATCCGAAAAATACGGTGAAACTTTGCTGGAGGACTTCGCGGAATTCTCATTGATGGGAAACACGGTATTGGGTGTGAGTCAGCAATGGTAACCGACTATGAAGAATTTATTGGTTTGCTTATCGTTCAGACGTTTGAACATCAACATTATAAAACAAAGTAAACAGCGTTAAAACCATCAGAACGCGGTACGGTTGAAGTCACAGACAGCGCATTCCACCGCTGTATTTCAATGCTAATACGCTGTAGCAGAAACTCGTAAGAGCGTCGTTCTCCCGTAGCATCCTTTAACCGCCTGCCCAATTCTCGCAAAAACTTAATACAGGAAGGGCTAGCGACGCCAAAAGTTTCAAAAGCCAATGCAACAAAATAGTACTCAGGTGCTAAATATTCATATTTCCGCCGCTTTTCGTCTTCTGCTTTTCGGGCCGCTTCTCCAGCCTTAACGCTGCTGCTAATGACGTTTGAAAATGCGACGGTATCCACACACGTCACGTCCCAGGCTAGCCGTAAACCGTTCTTCCAAGGCATTTGCGACACACCGTCCGGACGGCGATCGTCTTCGTCACTTGTTCCAAGCGGCTCTAGTACAGCCGGCGTTTTAGCGGTGACCAAACTTCTCCGAATCAGTTCGTTCAGTGCGGTGTGGCGAAGAAAACGCCCAGCGCTCTTTTTGCAGGATAAGCCGTGGTGACCGTATTCGTCCACAGGGAGACGGCAGTCCGTGCAAAGGTGCGGACGGCAGATAGCTGCGCCGATTCGAAGGCCGACTGCTACGCGAAAGCACTCGTCCGACATCAGGGTTCCAAGTGAAGAAACAGGCAGAGCGTTCAGCCATTTGCCAGATTCCGGCTCTGCAACAGCAAGCAAACGCGCACAGTGGGTGACATCACTAGACAACTCTTCCTTAATAATTTGACAAGTTTTTTGTACCAGAGCTACATCCCACACTTTTTGTACACGCCGAAGATTTTCTGGTGGTAGTTCGGTGCCCGTAGCTGTTTGCCACAACTGATGCACCAAGTCAAGGCTCTCCGTACCAGAGGCAATGGTCGAGACAAGAGGCGCTGTGGCATAAACCGAAGCCAAATAGGCTGGAATAGCTAGTTCTGCCACACGTCTGATCCCCAACCCACCACTGGACACAGGGAGCGATGCTTGAGCCCAGGTGACACCGTCGATCTTATTATTCGTTACTGCTTCTAATGCCGATTTGGTAATGTTATCGAATTTATCAAGTTCGTCTCCGCACAACCAAGTTGGACTTGCTCGTAGTAAATAGTTCATTTTAGGAACGCCAATGCAAGTGCGCAGCAGAAAATAAGCCTGATGAGCAGGCAGTATACTTAGCTTGGAAGCTAGTCTTTGCAGATCCAGGGACTTCTGAAGAATGGCATTGGGAATGGCAGCCTGCAAAAGAGGAGCACCGAGCAGTATCAATTCGCTTTCAGTGGGATGTAAAAATTCTGGGTAACGGTTAATCAAAATTTTCTTTGTGGTTTCGCGATCTTCCAGTGTACCACCGAAAATAAAAAACTCGCATTTAGAGAGATTCAGCTCGAGACCGAGATCACTGGCGGTAGCAATGACAGTATCTATGTCGCTTAATACTTCGCTTAATTTACCACCTATCACACCATCGTCTAAATACCATGCGTTCAGAGGTGACACCAGCGACAGTATTAGTATCAATATAAGAAGTGAAAACAGTAATGGGCCCAACGGATCACCCTGCTGCACCCCCGCTTGGGACAACATGTCCCATTGGTCAAAAAGTAGACTGCTGGGATTTCGGTAACATTGGCTGATAAATTGTGCGTATTCTGGTAGCTCTGACTGTACACAATGCAACATTTTATCGCGATGGACAGTGTTGAACGCGTTTCGAAAATCAAATTTAACGACCACTTGCACTTCGTCTGAAACCGTATTGAGAAACCGCCTGGCTGCATGTACAACTGCCTCACAACCGCCGGGAGTACCGAAACCCAATTGCTTTGGCCTAAGCTTTTCTCCCATCGGTTGCTGTACTCGCTTAACCACAATTTTCGCCACGATACGACGTAACGTGCTACCAACTGCTATTGGTCTTATACCACCCCCTTTCTTATTTAATGCAGTTAAGTTTGCCCCGTAAAGTATCGGCAAAATATCATTAGGCACCCGGCCGGAAAGCATAATGTCTGCTAACAATGCTAGCTGTTCACACAATAGCGAAGAACTGTCATTGGTAGTATCGCTAATCATGTCCTTCAAATGCTGAGGCCGAAGCCCGTCAAGCCCCCCGGCAGAATCGTTTGGGAAACTAGTGACTGTATCGAAAATTTCTTTTGTGTAACACGGCTAATGGCGTCGCCTTTAGCTGATGACGATGCAGGGTAACGAGCATCCGGGTTAACACCCGGATGTTTTTTCTGTAGTTCTGCGAAAGTGGCCGCGGTGCGCGGTGCCAAGGCGTCTTCGGAACAAAGGACGCGCACCGCACCAGAAACGTCGCCATTTTGAATTTTACCCTGGACAAATTTCTGTAGATCAAAAGGCCGTAATGATTTCAGAGGCGCAACGGGAATTTCTCTTGCACCAGACTCAAAATTAACAACGTTAGACTTAATCACTGACGCTAAAGAATGAGTGCGATCGTTCTTAGCTTTACCTGGTAAACGAAAAACAAAATATGCAAAAATCAAAAGATCTTCCCAGGACTTTACCGAGTTCTCTGTAACACATCGAGAAACTACGCGTGTAAAAGCTGTAGTAACCGCTCTACGTGCCCCTTTGGGTATTCGCTTCACAAGCCTCGTGTTGGTTTTCAGAAACTTCACCTGGTTCAGAAGGCTGCAGCTAGGTTCCGTCGCAGGAGCTTTGTTGGGAACACAATGGTCCAGTCCCCGTTGACGTCGTAGCACATTCTCCTTGCACTTGTTGCTCCCGCTGTGATTGGTGAAAGCGCTCTTGGTCGAGCAGACAAATCCACAGATCAAGCAAGGGAAAGAAGGCTTTGAAGACTGCGCAGCTCCATCAGAAGATAAATCCATGATAAAAAATCAGCCATCAAGAAATTTCAGCAATTAGATTTACAGCTCAAGATTGTGTCGACACTGTATATGCGCAGGCACTGCTCTGGCATGCTTTCTGCCATGTAACCGACTTGCTTTCTGCCTAACTTCCTGCTGGCTGCAGTCGTAAAGTAAACAGCCGTGCAATAAACACGTTGTGACGCGCTGGCTGGCTAATTGGCAATTTATCCGCGTGCTGTGACTTCTCAAGTTCCCCGCTGTAATTTGGCTCTTTAGCTGGAATAATCAACTCTCCCAGCTGGATAATTATTTCCCCGTCTTGTGATTTCTCCCTTGACTGCCTTTCCATCCGATTTTGATTTTTGAACTGGAATCGCGATGGCATCTGTCTGATTGTGATTTTATTTTTATTATTGAATTTTGGGAAGGTGAAGATTTGCTTGGAGGATTCTTATTTGGATTGGTCCATTGGACTTTTTTGTTGGTTATTGCGTTGCGCTGTTCCTGGTGAAAATGGGGATATTATTCGCGAAATTGTGGAATATGTTCAGTGGAGAAGGTGAGGATGCGTGTTGACACACATAGCGCACGCTCTGATAACGATTTGTTTGCTGACAAGCAGCGCAGCGCGCTGATCAATCCTTCAAACAAGACTCTGCTCTCTGTCACTGATCACACGACTGATTAGCCGATGCGTCTCGCGGACTTTTTTATTATTTTATCTTGACGTTTTTGGGTTTGAACAATGAAATCAGCAGATGTTATCGGTCAAGAGCACTGGCAGAAACATTTTTCGGATTTTTTATATTTTTATCGTTCGACGTTTTCGGATCATAATCATCGTGAGTCTTCTTCTTATAGTTTTATTTTTTTCCCGATTTTGTAGAGCATAAAGTACTGATTCTGGGGCTGGATAATGCGGGAAAAACGACCATCCTGTATCAGCTGTAAGTTGGGAATTCACCAAAAATCAGCTGATAAAAATTAAATTTTTTTTATGGTGGTTGATTGTGCATGGTGGTCGTGTGATTAGGACGATGCGGGAGGTGGTGCACACCACGCCGACCATCGGCAGTAACGTGGAGGAGCTCAAGTGGAAGAACATGAAGTTCGTCATGTGGGATCTGGCCGGACAGGACAGTCTGCGGCCCAGCTGGACCTGCTACTACTCCGGTACACAGGTACGTCCGAAGCATCCATTTGTCTCTTTTCGATACTCCATTTCGTCTCCCCGTGTCAGCGAGAATTATTTTACATTGAAAAATCGCCCGGATGTTTTTATTACAATTTTTTCTGTACCGTAAATGATAATTGTTGGATTTAATTTAGCATTTGCCGTTTTGTTTTGCGCCGAGTGTCTGCTTCGGTGTGATACGCGAATTTTGTTTAATTTTGTGACGATTCTCAGAAATTTATTTTCTCGTTTCTTTGGGCAATCTTATTTTCTAAAATTTTTCCGAATGTTTGTTGCGCATTCTTCATTATGATATTATTAAATTTTTGTCTCGTGTGTTTTCTTATTTATAGAATTTTGTTGTTTTTTTCTTGGTTAGTCTGCTTCGTTTTTTGATTCGGATTATTGTGCTGTAAAATTATTGAATTTTCGCATTTATAATTATTTGCTATATTTGTTATATTTCATCGGTTTCGGTGGGATAAGAACATTTATCTTCTATTTTGACTGGTTTTTCCCTTGCAGTTTATTGTCTTGGTGGTGGACTGTATGGATCGCGATCGCGTCCCGTTAGTGAAGGAGGAATTATACAAAATTCTTGCGCACGAGGTAAGCGCCGTTACGCAACACATGCAAAATCAATCTGCACCGTTTTCCGATTGTTGCACCGGCATAACGATCGTCAAGTGCAGTCAAATTAGCGATAGCTTTTATGCACGGACATGTACATGTTGCTGCCGGTATGTAGGACTTGAGGAAAGCCAATCTGCTGGTGTTTGCCAACAAGCAGGACCTGAAAGGCGCCATGTCAGCCTCGGAACTGTCGAGTCTGCTCAATCTGACCAGCATCAAAACCCACCGCTGGCAGATTCAGGCCTGCAGTGCACTAACCGGCGAAGGGTAATATTAACGTACAAACAAATACTGTTTTTACTTCCGGCAAATTCCTCTTGTGCGATTTTTAGTTGTCCCCGAATTTGGATTTGTAGCTTTTATAAAAATAATATCATTTTCCCCAAATTAATCCTGCACTAATTCCATAAAAACTTTTGATACAAGGACACCGCATTAAAATTTTATTTTTTGTCTAATTAATTTAGTTTTGCTTTGAATTTGGATAGTTCCCGCTAAATATCAATTTTTACCAAATTAATCGTGTAGTAACTCCATAAAAAAAGTAAATATTCTAATTTCTAAGGAATAAAAGGTACTGATGTTCAAAAATGGAAATTTCTGTGTTTCTGCCCTTTGTGTGAATTTTCACTTCAGCATTTTGCTAGTTCATTAATTATTATAAAAATTTAATATTATTATAATTATCAGTACCTGTTTTCCTCACTTCAGGTTAATCGTGTAGTGATTGAGCGAAGAAATTTAAGTTAAAATACTGATTTGTTTAACTGTATACGAATATTTTGAATTTTCTAGTTTTTCTTTCTTTAAATATTCTGTTTTATTTAATTGCGGGAATATTTCGGATGTTGTAGGCTTTTCAAAGGCTTGGAATGGATGGCCAACCACGTGACGCGGTGAAGAGTCCCACCGGAAGACAGCTGGGCCGTTTTGACCTGGATTAGGCAGTATTCATTTTAATGCAACGCGGTTGTCCTTGCAAAGATTTTAAAACCCTCCTTCCGTCCTGTGAGAAGCCGAACGGACGCCTGGTTGTTTTGTTGGGAATAAGCGAGTTCCTTTGTTGATCTCATCCCTGTTCGGGGAGAAATTGTTTGCCGATTGATACCGTCAGAAACAAAACTATTCGTCGCCAGACTGACCCCGGAAACTGGATTGTTGCTGCATTTGATGTGATGATTGGAGAGGTTGTTGTCCATTTTGATTTTAGCGCGTGTAATGCTCACTTAACAGGGAAAATGTTGGATTTGATTTTATCATTTGTTTTTAGCATGACTGAAAGTGTTTAAGTAATAAAAGCTGGAATGCGTTCATAAATTGACAAATATAACTACAACTTACAAGTAAATTGTAAACGTAGTAAATTGTAAACGTAAAATCTATTTAAGGAAAACTGATTTGTTTCTTTACGCACGAGTCGCACGACTGCACCAGTACGAGTGTATTTACCATTAGCTAGCATGCCAAAAAGCCGTCGACGTCGAGGAGTTTTCTACTGCGTGGTATAATCGTAAACGAATGCTATCATTAGGAAATTTACTATTTTAATCATATAAACAAGACCACAGCAATGCTATCATTGCTATGAGATTAACAACACCGGTTGTGATGAAGAGTCAACACGGTACAATTTTTAAAGAGCGAATTAGTTAAACACATTTGCGTAAATATTAAATAAAATGTAAATAAAATAAGTATAGTTAACTAACAGGCCAAAAAGAAATCTAAAAGTTTTCTACGTGGTATGGTCGTAGACAAATGCTTAAATATTTATGACGCCGGTTGTGATGGCAAGCCAAGCCGGCACAATTGTTAAAAAGCCATTTTAATTAAATACATTTGTGTGAATAATTGACAAAATATAAATAAAACAAGTGTAGTTAGCTATTAAACCAGAAAGCCGTTTAGTTAAAGGGCAAAATGTCTACAACACCCGGTGTTCCCAAGCGATCACCCATCCAAGTACTAACCGGGCCCGACGTAGGTTATCTTCCGAGATCGAACGGGATCGGGAGTTTTCTACGTGGTATGGTCGTAGACGAATGCTCAGATATTTATAGCGCCGGTTGTGATGCCGAATCAACCCGGCACAATTAATAAAAGCCACTTTAATTTAAATATTGAATAATTAAGAAAAGATAACGAAAATCAGTAAGTACACGTATAATAAGCCAACAGAATAAAAAGCCGTCTATAAAAGGCAAAAAGCCTACAACACCCGGTGTTCCCAAGCGGTCACCCATCCAAGTACTAACCGGGCCCGACGTAGGTTATCTTCCGAGATCGAACGGGATCGGGAGTTTTCTACGTGGTATGGTCGTAGACGAATGCTCAGATATTTATAGCGCCGGTTGTGATGCCGAATCAACCCGGCACAATTAATAAAGCCACTTTAATTTAAATATTGAATAATTAAGAAAAGATAACGAAAATCAGTAAGTACACGTATAATAAGCCAACAGAATAAAAAGCCGTCTATAAAAGGCAAAAAGCCTACAACACCCGGTGTTCCCAAGCGGTCACCCATCCAAGTACTAACCGGGCCCGACGTAGGTTATCTTCCGAGATCGAACGGGATCGGGAGTTTTCTACGTGGTATGGTCGTAGACGAATGCTTAAATATTTATAACGTTTGAAATGATCTGTCCGCTGTCGAAAATTTGCGTGTTGGGATTTTTTATTTTTGTTGTTCAACAACAAGGAAGTGCTGTCGCATTAAGTAATACTCAATCCTCTCGATGTGTAAAAAGACATGTTGCATCGAAATTTTCTTTGCTCCGTAGTCCACACTATGGAGCAAAAAAAGTTTTTATAAAAACAAAACAATTTGCAGATTCGCAGCTGGACAACGATTGAGGAGCAGTTCGGCGTGCTACGCCCTGTGAACTACCGCGTGAGTCACCCGTTTTTTGTTGCATTGGCAATGCGTCATGTCAGCTGGTGCGCTTCGACTTGTTTGCAAACGGCCAGCACGTGCTTTTTCCATCGCATCAGTCTGCATTTTTCCAGTCTGCCTGTAAAACTCAAAAGCGCTTTATTTTATTTTTTGATTTTAAATTCTTGTCAATCCTTTTAAATACACTTTAAAGTTTTATGTTTTTGACGCTGCCTTGTGGTGTTGCCCTGTGAATTGCAGTTTATGGTTGTTAACTTGTTACAGTGTTACTTGAATCCCTGATAAAAGCACATTTGTTGTGCCCGTTTTGATTTGTGGCTGTTTTTACGGAATTTCCAATCGGTCAACGCAATCGCTGTTGGGGCTGCCACAAAGGATCAAGATATTCGTTATCAGTCCCATTTATCACAGCTTATCGCGTCGGAGCCTTGCTTTATTATCGCGGTCTGGCAACCTTGGCATCAGAATTCAGGAAAGGAAAATCATCGTGTTTTCCTTGCATTCTTGTAAGTGGGAAAAATAATACGTAAAAAATTAAAAAATAATAATTTTCCTAGCTTTGCGCTTAAACTAGAATTCTTGTTATTTACTTGATTTAAAAAATTGTGAAAAAAAATTCTTGCTGCGTGAAGTTTCTCGACATCGCGGCATTTACTTTGGTAAATTTTTTTACGGTATTTAAAGTTCTGTTTTTCGTGAATATTATCATTTTTTGTAATTTTTAGCTTCGATTTTTTGTTAACAATTTTTTAAAATTTATTTTTGCGTTCAGGATTTTCTGTATTATTTTCGATTTCAATTGTATAAATTGTTTTAATTTTTGCAACCGATTTATGGTGAACATTTGCGAGTTATTTTGCTGAATTTTTGAAATTTCCGGTAATTAGTAATTTCGTTGTGAAATTAAACCGATTCAACGAGCTGGAAAAAATTGCCTTCATAATACAGCGTATCACATTTAGCTGGCGGGCATCTTTTTACCGAACAATTTAATGGACGGGTGAATTTCCTTCGCTCAATTGGCAGCTGTTGTATTACGTAAGGGCCTATCCATTTGTGCGATATTTAATAACACTGCGAAAGTGACGAGCTTTTTCCGCGAGACACACAGCCGTATCGAACGGGTCGACTGTCGATGGCGAAGGCCACGTTCGCGCTGTTTTTACTCACATGCCGAACTATCGATCCGCGCGAAAACGGGCCAGCTCGCATTTCACTCCTTTGTGACGACGCGTCGGCAATTTTCTCGCATTTTATAATACCGACGAAAAACGAACGCTGTATTGTACAACTGTTTTTATTAAATGGCTTTTTTATTTTTATAAACCTTGCTTTCATGGTTTTTAATCAGAAGCCTTTTTTTCCAGTGTTAATTGTGCAAAGTAAATTATTTTAGTTTTAAAAATTAATAATAAAGAATTTTTTAAATTTGCGAACGATTTACGTTGAATATTTGCGGGTTATTTTGTTGAATAATTGAATTAGTCTGATTTCTGGTTCTTCGGTATTACTTAGAATTCGAAAAAATATTACGGTATTAACAGCGGCAAAAGCCGATTGCTCCAACTTCCGGTAATATTTAGCTGGATTTTTAACTTTATTAACTGTATTAAAAATTAATTCTAGCCTAATCAGTATGGACTAATGGTCATTTTAATTTGTAAATAATTTAGTTACTGTTGTACCAGTATTAAATATTATTTGTGCGCGGATGTTGACGCATCAGAATTTAAAAAGCGATTTAATTAAAAAAAGAACACTGATGAAAAACACTTAACAAATTGCATAACGATCATAAGACTGACAGACATAGTGAAAACGCTGGACAAGAACGGCTCATTTTGATTATTTATTTTTACTTTGAAAATTTGCCGGTTTTTATTTTTTTATTTTTGCGTAATTTGTGGAAATTCAGGAGCATGCCCTTTATCGGGCTGGACTGGCGGTCGCCGGGTGAGCACTGGATGAAAACGCCCACCGGCAGCTGGGAGCGCACCAAGATCCTGGAGAGCGTTGGGCGCTCCCGCGAGAACAGTGTCTCCGAGGATTCGGACGATTCGTCCAAGGAGAATAACGTCCACAGCGGGCGCCGGTGTGCCGCGGAGGATCGGGACGCGCCACCGGAAGTGGTGGGGAAGGAGTCCGGTGACCACGGCAACGCGGTGACAGTGTACCAGCCGCATTGTCACATTGCCAAACGTACATCGCGGGAGGTGCGTTCAATTACAGGATTTGTTCCTTCGGTTTTTTATTGGCAGTTCCGTAATGTCTTTTTTTATTTTTAAAACAATTTTTCCTTTTTATTAAAGTTATTTGGAAAATTTCTGGCTCATTTCCGGTGTCTTTCTGATTAAATCCGAACATTTTGAGAATGTCTCGATTGATTAGAGCTGTTTACACTTCAGATTATTTTAATTCCTAAAGTCATTTCTGTCAAACAAATTAAATAGAATTATAAAATTAATCATACAAAAAATAGAGTTTTGGTTCAGGTTATTAATTTTCAAATAACTTCACATTTAGAATAAATTCAAATAAGTATGTAGATAAATTGGAACAAAATATTTAGGTAAATTTTAAATAAAAATAAATAAGGTCCGAATAAATTTAGGTCCAACTGGCTGATTTTTCAATATGTTTGGTGCCTTGATTTATTTGTTTTCTACGCAGAACACCGCATACGTCAGTCTATCGGAAGCCTTCTGGAAATTGGATTTTTGCGGCGCTGTGCGGGATCTGCGCCGGTTCAACTACGTGTGCAAGGTATTTTATCAATGAATTAATAATAAATTATTCAGATATTTACAGTATTATTTTTACACGGAATTAACGCCACGATCCGCAGGTTCTTGACGTGCTGATCTCGGAAAAACTCGCCTCATTGGGCGGCCAAGCGCAGAAACTGCTGTTCAGCACCCTGGACCACGTGGTCACTCAAGGTGAGCGGCACACAGACTGATCAGTCAACAAGCGAACGTTGACGCTGTTCGAATTGTCAAATACAGCCGGCATTTCCTGTTCGACTTTTTTCCTCTGTGATTAAGGTCTGAACGCTGTAATTTCGGCAGAAAAAGCCGGTGGTTACCGCTTGAACACGTTAATCCGGATGCACTTGTATTTATTTCGCTTGTATTTATTTTTTAAAATCTTTTCGATGACAGTGTTTCTTTGTTAATCCCTTTGAGTCATGATGATTACTCGTATTTCAAAAAATGCGTGTTTTTATTACTGTTGCTCAGAAATGACTGGTTCGTATGATCTGAACGTCGTTATTTTAATTAAATTTGTTATTTATTCATTAGTTTTATCTTATTATCACTTTATTTCGTTATTTATGCATTGTTTTTAATTTTACTTAATTATGTTTTATTTTTATTCATTTTAGAAATTGTGTTTAATTGTATTCGATCATTTTCTTACACGTTATTTTTTTTTTAAATTTTAGTTGTGTGTACGCAGCAGAATGTGCATATAATTCGGCAATTAATGCGGGATCTGAACGAAGCCATGGAGGAATCGAAGATGAGCTGGGGGAAGCATGTCGGCAGTGAATTGCTGTGGAAGGGTCATAAAATGCGGCTGCAGCAGTGGAATCACGTGATGGATGATCTCATTGTGCACCAGGTAACATTTTCCTTAATGGTGATTTTAATAATATTAATTTATTACTTGTGAATATTTATCTGTTAAGCAGTGTAACAGCGTTGGTGAATTATGTGGCTGTGATTTATTTCCGTGAATATCCTCTTTTTCATTTTAAATAACTTATTGCAATTAGTTACTTACATATTTTATTTGCGTATTTTTAATATTTAATTTTACTAATTTAATATTTAATTTTACTGATCTAATGATAATGCCTCGTAATTTTTCTCTTTTTTTATTTCCTCTTAATTTTCTTATGTCGCTGAATTAAAATCTGTTTGTGTTAATTTAAAATTCTGCTGTGCAGTTAATTCATAATTTAATTTCCTTGATGAACTTTTTATATTAAAAGGTAGCCAGAAGTTTGTAATAATTTCTATTTTTATTCTGCAGAGCACCGAGTGTAATCAAGCCGTGTTGACCGATCTGCCGGAGGAGTGCATGCGTCTAATCCTGCTGTGTCTGTCGGATCACCACGACCTGATCCGCTGCGCGGCAGCCCTACCGGCCAGTCCCTCCAAATTCGGGCATCTCTTCGACGAGCAGCGGCTGTGGAAGGAATTGTGTTTCTTCCATTTCGACGCCGGTCAGCTGGCGCAGGTGGCCAAAACCTGCCAGAATAATGCGGGAAGCGACTGTACGGAGAAAGACTGGGAAGACATGTATCATCGCTTGAAACGGTGCGCATCGTTACTGAAAATGTTCCCTTTTTTTAATTTATTTCCGCAGAATTTTTGCAGTTTAATTTACTTTTAGTTTAATGACTTTAGGTTTTGCAATTTAATAATTTAATTTGCAGTATTAATTTAACCGCAGTTTTGCGAATTTTATTGTGCCATTACCGACATTTGACTTACCAAGTACTGATTAATTTCCTGTTTTTCACATGGAACTTTGCGATTTTTTATTGTTCATTAATTATTTGTAAATTTTTAAAATGCAGCTTGCTTTTGTAAATCGTTTTGATTGGAATCGTTTGCCTATTGCCGGTTTTACTGATAAATTATTAATCCATTATATCGATTTCTGTGCTTAATTGAATTTCTGTAATTCGTTGTGATTCATATCGTTTGATTATTTCCATATTTTTGTCGGTTAAGTAGTGCACTTTCTCCAAATTTTTTCACTGATGTGGAATTTGTTTGAATGTACTCTGTTTTCTTGTTTGAATTTTGAGCAATTTTCTTAAAAATCCTACAAATTGAAATTAAATTGCTGTGAAATTAGGCCGACGTTTGAAAGATTTTTTTCTGTTTACGTAAAATTTTTTTTTCTTATTTACTTTGTATGATGGATATTGTTATGTTTAATCTCAGTGTTTTTCATCGGTTAATTAATGGTAAATAATTTGGTAGATTTTTCGGACTGAAGGAGACGTACGCGGAGACACTGCAGCTGTGTCTGCATTGTCGCACCCTGTTTTGGCAGTCCTACGGTCATCCGTGCCCGGTGCTGGCCGACGACAGGAGCAGCGCAGCCTGGCGCGCGCATTTCACCCACAAACAACCCATTCCCATTTCACCACGGGCTTTCTTGGAATTCTTCTCATTATAAAAGCGGCTGTTATTTTTCTCTTTATCGGATAATTCTCAAGTTATTGTACTCAGGATATTGTGCTATGTCCCTGTGAATTCGCTACCCGCTGGCTGTAAAAATGAATCTTTAGATTCTAATTTTTTCCCTTTAAAATTAATGGTTTGTATATAATTTTGCGCAGCTGTATATATTGGATGGTGTGATGAAAGTTACGAAATTAAATCTCAAAACTGAGCATAAAAATTAAAAAATTATTTAAAAATGTTATATAAAACTGTGGTAAGTTAAGTTGGAGATTACTTTTTGGTTTTCTTGAAGTGCTGCATCTGCATATAAAGACTTAACGAATTTGCATCTAAATTTGCGTTGAGGGACGCCTAACGACTTCGAATAATTAAGCCGCAAGTTTTGAATTTTGTTAGTACATTGTGTAATTAAGTAAAAAAAATAAAAAAAACTACCTCGCTAACAAAATCACTAAGGTTTTTTTATAACAGAAATGTTAAGAAAATGATTCAAAATTTATGTAAATCATTTACACAGATTGGAAATAATGGGAGAGAAATTTTAGAAAAAACTTACTTTGTAAATTCGGAGAATTAATACTCAAGAATAATGTACGGTTAATTCAAATTTTAAGTACTATTTTTATATTGTGCACATACTGATACTACGTACATTATTTCAGATATAAGGAAATCTTCAGAAAAGGTGCTTCTTATCTGCCACCGCGTTTGCAAATGCGGAATTCACCACGCTTGACACATTACGCGCATCGATCCCCAATTAATAAATCAGATAAAAAAGTTTTTTAAAAAAAACTGGAACATCGACTCCGGAGCGCAAAAATAATTCTTTAAAAAAATATTTATTATTATTTTAATATTTCTGTGGACTCTGGACTCCTTTTAACATCATCCGAAAAATCTTTCCCATCCTTTTCCACAGCCTCCGTCGGTCCGTTTTCCACATTTTTCCCTGTCTTATTCATTTTGGGTTGTTTCTGGATGACCGGTTTCGGGAGGGAGTCCTTTTGCGGGGAATCCAGGACGATGGTGACGGGCCCGTCCATCTGGCTGTCGATAATCATCCGCTCACCGAAAAATCCCTTCTGGATCTTCCCCGCATCGTACATTTCCCCCATGCGCTGCAGAAAGCGTTCATAAAAGGGTTGACTCTCCGGTCCCAGCATGGACAGGTGGAAATCCGGCTTCGGGCCTTTATTCGTCCGGCCGTATAAGGTGAACTGGCTGATGCACAGGATTTCCAGTCCCAAATCCATCACAGATAATTTCCACCTACAGTTACATTTCGTATTAATTTCTACACGCTGGAGGCATAAGGGAAATTACTGGGGAAAAATGTGAACAATTTGATTTATTTAAAATGAAGAATATGACTTAATAAAAAAAATAAATTTAAAAATCAGATCATTTAATTAACGTAAATTTTTCCCCTGTCTAAATGAGACTTCAGAAGATACACTCGTGCTAAGCTTTCAATTTTCAAATTCACTTCTACTCACAAAAGCAGCAAGCTGCACTAGCCAAAACGAAATTTGAAAAATGCAGAATATAAATTAAATCTTTTTCATACAGTATGTGGAGGAATGTAGGAAATTTTACGAAATTTCCGCTACAAATTCAACACATTAACAGCAGGAAAGCAGATTATTTTCAAAAACAAGTAAATATTCTAACAGAAAAAAATCTACAACGGACAATAATAAAAGTTCAGAAAATCTTTGCATAAGCAATTTGCTGCGAAAAATTTCTCAAAACTTTTTACGAAGAAAAAATTATTTACCAAGGAAACATATTAAAAATATTTTTAGTTATAATTTATAAATAACAATAAAAATTCGGAGATCCTTAAAACATTAAGCTACGAAATATTTCCGGAATTTTTTCCACTTTTTAAACAGGTGAACATTGCAGGAAAACAGCATAAAAATTAAACGATACTGGCTGTTATCACAGAAAACCCTGCAAAAATTATCAATTAACCCGATACAGCGCCGTTCCCGCACCTGGCATTATTGTCATCGTTGAAGACCTTGAGCGTCAGCAGCTTCTTGACCATCCACTCCAGATCGGCGTCCTTGTCGTCGCGGTGGATGCCCAGGAGAACGAGGAGCCCCGGACCGATGCTGTTGATGGTCGGACCTTGGACGTTTTCCCCGTCGCCCTGCTCCACGGGGGTGGATGCCCCGGAGGGGGCCGCGCGGCGCACGGAGGCGTGCAGAACACGCTGGACGGTGGCGCGCATGCTGGAGGAAGGCTGGAAGAGAAGGCAGACGCGGGCCGCCCAAGCGAAAAACTATTATCTTCGCAGAATCTACTGTCAGCCGAAATCATGCGATGGCAGCGATGCTAATGTTGTTAGCTAGCTTGGCTGCATCCCTGCAGGAAGGATTTGAGATGTGTCAATCGAAGCTGCAGAAAAAATTCGAATACCGTAATAATTTCTCGAGAAAAAAAGGAAAAACCGGAAATGTAAACGCAGAAATGAGAAAAGTGAGAGAAAACAGACCAAAACTGAAAACGAGAATCGTCAGAAACACTGAAACAGAAACGATAAAATTTATTCAGCAGAAAATTCTGACGCTTCACCAAACCGTCACTCCGCCGATGGCTACCGCAGCGACAATTTTAACTTTGATTTTTCGACTTTTTAGGCTTTCCTCAAAGACTAAAGTTTAATGGCTTATCTGAAATTTTTTACGAAATTAAGTTTATTAAAAATTTATTGTCACTGGCTTATCAAAATAAATATTCAAATTTTACCTTTTGTTATTTTATGCACGGACAAACAGGCCTAAGACTGAGCTAGTTAGAACTTAAAAGGCAAAAAGTCTACAACACCCGGTGTTCCCAAGCGGTCACCCATCCAAGTACTAACCGGGCCCGACGTAGGTTATCTTCCGAGATCGAACGGGATCGGGAGTTTTCTACGTGGTATGGTCGTAGACGAATGTTTAGGTATTTATAGCGCCGGTTGTGATGCCAAATCAACCCGACAGAATTAATAAAAACCCATTTTAGTTAAATAACTAAGAATAAACAAAATTTAAATAAAATAAGCATAGTTAGCTAGCAGGCTAAAAAGCCGTTTAATTCAAAAGGCAAAAAGTCTACAACACCCGGTGTTCCCAAGCGGTCACCCATCCAAGTACTAACCGGGCCCGACGTAGGTTATCTTCCGAGATCGAACGGGATCGGGAGTTTTCTACGTGGTATGGTCGTAGACAAATGCTTAAATATGTATGACGCCGGTTGCGATGTCGAACTACCCGGCACAATTATTAAAAAGCCATTCTAACCAAACACATTTGCCTGAATAATTAATAAAATATAAATAAAATAAGTATACTCGTAGTTAGCTAACAGACCAAAAAGCCGTCTACATAGTTAAAAAGCAAAAAAGTCTACAACAAGCGGTCACCCATCCAAGTACTAACCGGTCCCGACGTAGGTTATCGTCCGAGATCGGGAATTTTCTACGTGGTATGGTCGTAGACGAACGCTCAGGCGTTTATAACGCCGGTTGTGATGCCGAGTGCCGAACTAAGCACATACCATATTAAGCCAAGAGATTTGTTACTTTTTATGTTTTTAACACAAACTTAATTAATAATTAAAACGTTGAACTTCGAATGACCTCTGCGTTTACATATAACATAGCTAATTTAAGAAGGGGGATTGTAATTGCATCTTAGTTAAAGTTCATTTCGGTTGCTCTTCTCCTAACATAGCACTGTACCGGGTGGCCGAACAAAATGTCACCCTGGATTAATATGGTGCCCTGGGCCAATCCGGTGCTTGATTGACATGATTTAGTTTTATTCGAAAGAGCATTTTTCATGACACAAGAAAGTTAAGTTAAACCAACAATATAAATGAGTTTCCTTTTTTCCAGAAATATTTTGAGAAAATGGGTGGAACTGAGTGATGTCCTGGAAACAAAAATTCAAATTTCCCTATTTTCAAATTTAAATTGTAGATATTCAACCAAGTAGGTTATTGTTTATGACGTTGCTTTTTCGGAAAGGGGGATTGTTCCTGGTTTTTTTTACTGTAAAGAATAAAAACATTCTAGTGACCCTGGCTGGGCAACGGGCGAAAGATTTGGTACTTCTTACATTTCATCTTCATGAAACGGGGTAGCGGACTTTTTGAAAACAATTTGCAGACCATCGCTTCGAATGCAGTCCTGGTTCACACCCGTGTTTAAAAGAGTACTCACCCACCTACAGTTTCCAGTTGAAGCGGCGCTCTTCATTGCACCCAGTACTGAACAAAAAAATTGTAACTAAAATACTTATAAAAACAAACGAAAAAAATCGTAATTTTTTCGAATGGTCAAAAAGGTTGCTTAGTGCCTAGCTCATCCAGTGCATGCATCATCCCAACAATATTTTCCCGGCTGAAAGAGAAAGTGCTGCTCTAAATAAAACATTTAAAAAACTCGAAATCATGTGCAAGGACAAAAAGTTAGGCGCAATTTTTAACTATGCGAGCTGGGACACTAAAAATTTCTACACGATTTCACTTGGCGCCGTTGTTAACGAGGAGTCTCAATTTTTTAGAAAAATATTTGAGTGTTTTGAGTAGCTTATGAAATTGTCTATCGAATGAGTCTATCCGGTTTAAATTACGTTAAGTGGTTCGCGCAGGGCAAAACAAACGCCTAGGGTGACATTTTGTTCGGCCACCCGGTACATAACTACATATATAAACTGCGGCGAAAAGTAAGGAGCACCGATTCAAAACCACGGTTCTATCCACAAAACCATTTAAATATAAATGGTGTGATTGCAATCATAACCGGAAATGACGGCAGTGCCATCTTCGGCCGAGAGGTGAGACCGTTACTGGCACACGAAAACTGACCAAACAATTTATGCACAACTGCCGGTAGAAAACCCATAAACTCCCATAACAGCATTAACACCACGACACATGCGGAATACAAAATTATTTATTTAATAATGGCTGTGCATTGCATAATGACGATGCGGTACACGCTGCAACCGGCAATGTGCCAGGGGTGTTGTTGCATTTTAACGGAGATACCATGTAATTTGCGCTACAACTCCTCGACATACTTATGACGAATCCGCGACAACTCACAAGTACGATCTGCAAAAATTGGCTAATTAATACGATAACCCAGAATCACGGCAGAACTGAACTTGTGAAAACAGCCACCACATCCGCCGCGAATATCGCGCCGTTACAATGCATATTACAGAGTTTAGCGATGGCAGTGCATGCGCAAGAACAAAGTCGCAGAAAATGCCAGAAAACTTTTCTTCAGTTTATTTCGACATTCAGTTGTCTGAAATTTTATGGTAACTTCAGTTTTTTTGTAATTATTGCAATTTTATTTTCCGCAATCCCGTTTACTGAAGAGCAGTACACTGGAGCAACGTATAATTCAACAAACTACAATGGATCGTATAACAATTACGGTAAGCTCTGGTTAATTATTTCTGTTGTTTTTCAGGACCAATTTGATAATTTCACATATAGGTATTTGGAAAAACATAATTACGGGGAAAATAAGTTAAATATTTCTTACAGAATATAAGCGTAACAAAACATTATACTCCCAAAAATCCGACATATTTTGAAAATCAATCAAACAGAAATACAGAAATAATGAAAATCGACAAATTATTAAAATAATAATTATAAAAAAATAAGTGAATGTAAATCAGTTAAATATTAAGGACTTTTCAGCCTACGGTCAACCATATTCCTACGCGTATCCGTACCCAGTGGCGGGCCGAGGCATCGATTATGGCGCGTACAATAACTTCTGTAATAACGTCAGCAACTTCTACCTGACCATCAATAACACCAACGCCGTCACCAATACCAACGAGAACAACCAAGCCCAGGTGATGAATGAGAACAATTTGAATAACCCCTACAACATCTCCGTCAAGACATACATTTATGGACCCTTGTGTACCTTCTACGCCGGGGTGGTGTATCCTCCGGCCCCGCCTCCACAGCCCATCCAGTACATTATCTATCAAATGCCACCCCAAGAGCCGGAAGAAGTAGAGGAGGAAGACGATGAAGGTCCGGAGATTGAGGTTATCGTGGACGACGGGAACGCGACGGATGACAGTGCCAAGCCGCCGGTGCAGAGGCCGGCACCCTATGTGCCTCCCCCGGCGTCCGTATCGGAGTTTGAGCCGCCGCCGGTTCCGCAGTATGGGCCGGCAGTGGGACAGTACGCGTCGCAGGTGACGGAATACGACGCCGCCGGCTCTGATTGTAAGCGGACAAAAGCATTACTATGTTGCAACGGCGGAGGAAGATGCTAGTACTTAATTAGTTGTCTTAGTTAAGACTATATTGAATTGAAATTTAATTAAGAAAAATTGATCTTTTTGCAACGGTAGAACAACCGTGCAGTTCGATATTAGAGCCCGTGTTACAAAAACCTTTTTAATAATTGCGCTGTTTCATTCGGCATCACAATCGGCGTTATGAATACTTGAGCATTCGTCTACGACCATACCACGTAGAAAACTCCCGTATTATCCCGTTCGATCTCGGAAGATAACCTACGTCGGGCCCGGTTAGTACTTGGATGGGTGACCGCTTGGGAACACCGGGTGTTGTAGACTTTTTGCCTTTTACATAGACGGCTTTTTGGTTAATAGCAAACTATATTTATTTTATTTATATTTTGTTAATTATTCACACAAATGTATTTAATTAAAATGGCTTTTTATTAATTGTGCCGGGCTGATTCGGCATCAGAACCGGTGTTACAAATATCTAAGCATTTGTCTACGACCATACCACGTAGAAAACTCCCGATCCCGTTCGATCTCGGAAGATAACCTACGTCGGGCCCGGTTAGTACTTGGATGGGTGACCGCTTGGGAACACCGGGTGTTGTAGACTTTTTGCCTTTTACATAGACGGCTTTTTGGTTAATAGCAAACTATATTTATTTTATTTATATTTTGTTAATTATTCACACAAATGTATTTAATTAAAATGGCTTTTTATTAATTGTGCCGGGTTGATTCGGCATCAGAACCGGTGTTACAAATATCTAAGCATTTGTCTACGACCATACCACGTAGAAAACTCCCGATCCCTTTCGATCTCGGAAGATAACCTACGTCGGGCCCGGTTAGTACTTGGATGGGTGACCGCTTGGGAACACCGGGTGTTGTAGACTTTTTGCCATTTTGATTAACTATAATAAACGGCTTTTCGGCTTGTTATCTAATTTCACTTCTAGTATTTTCCGTTTGTTGATTATTTTGATGCAAATGGATTTACAGTATTTAAAATCGCTTTATGTTCATATTAACCATAACGTGGTAATTATTCAGGCAAATGTTTTTAAGTTTAAATTACGATAGAATGGCATTTTAGTAATTTTGCCGGGTTGACTTGGCATCTTAACCGGCGACGGGCGTAGTAAATATCCCAGCATTCGTCTACGACAATACCACGAAGAAAACTCCCGTTAAATGCACTTCTGTTTTTATACATGTAATCCCGTAATGCCGCTTCTTCCGTTGTTTATGTAATTTTTAAATATCTGTTATGAGCACGTGAATAGCCGAATATACGGTTTCGAAAATGTACATGTAATTGCATCAACAATTTGATTACTGATAGAAAGTAGAGCACTTCCGCTCTGTGCAATGTGCAGGAAAATGTTTCGGTTAAATAGGGTTAGCCCATTTTTCTGCAGATTCCGAATACCAGAGCCAAACCAACCCTTACGTCCAGTACCCCGCTCCCAGTGCCCCGGCCGAATACAGCGCATCACCTTATCCCTCTCCCCCCGTATACGACGCCCGTATGAGCATCCGGCAGCTTCCATTTACGACCGCCAATTCCCCGCTGAATTACCGCCATTCTGACGCGTCTTTATTGCGCCGCCGACCGGGTACAGGGTCGTTATATCGAGGCCCGGTTACTGCAATCCCGCGTAATTCCCATCGTGTCCGCACGCAAAATAATCCTCTTCCGCAGCAGCAGCGCTTCACTCCCCATCGATCCACATCATCCAACCTGGGATCGTTATTTGCGTAACAAAACGCGCTGTGCCGCGATCGCCGGCGTAATTACACCGCCAATCAAGCCGGCATTATCATAATCCGCATCATGATGTTTTATATCGCATTCGCTTAGACTAAAAGCCGTTGTCACATCATCCGCTTTGATCGTTCGTTTCACCGATTCTTGCTATCGCTTAATGGAGACAGCAACGTCCAGTGTAATCTTTTAATAGACCGATCAGGACTTTAATCTTTTCCTTCGAGCATATTTCGCAAATATCAAGGATCGTCCTGGGCTGATTCATATCCGGTTTGTCCCTATATTTTTTAACACTATCATGACCCTCTTAGTGCAAAGTGTTCCCGGTACGTCTTGCCCTGTTGCTGTCGTCGCGCTGGTTGCGGGATAATAAACGATGACCTTTACTGTTGCGTTCTGCCTGTGTTTGATCGTGTGCTGGGATGTTGTGGAGTATAGTGATGGCTTTGCACTGCGTCTGTTCCGCACCACGGATATGACCCAGGGGAATGTCCGGGATGGGGAGGGGGGACACGCCGGGCCCCGCATACCCGTGGTGACTGGCGGTAAGGAATTGCAGGCGGTCAACAAAGGTTGCGTTAAGTAGAGCAGCTAACGTTGGGTGGTTTTTATTAGGGATTCGTGCTGGGGAATGTAATACAAAAGTATCAATTAACAAAAAAAATCATAACATCATTTCCGTTCAGCCAAATGAAAGGCGAACTATACGAGTAGTTATGATACTTTGTGCATGCACGCCTTTAATTAAAATTTTGTCTGCAAATGCAGATTTAGTATGAAGATCGGTTTAACACCGAATCAACACCGTTCTAGCACTGTTTTCGAATTTTAAAATTTATTTTAACATTTTAAAAATATGGTGAAACTTGGGTTAAGTGTGTAAAAGATCTTTCTACTGATACGCGTTTACGTGCCAAATGCGTGTATTAAAGTGTAAGTGGTAACAGTGAGCGTAACACACATCATCGTTAGAAGAATATCGTAGTGCAGCGGCTGCCAAGTCGCTATGTGTAGCGATAAAATTATTAGAACCTCAGATGCAGTAATCAAGCTTAAAAAATTAATCTTTTTTGCTCGCAACGGCAAACCAACGTTTTCCGAACCAGTACGCTTGTTTTTTGTTGACTATAAGTGCTACGCGGGCCTTTTTTAACTATCGATCTTTTTCGCTACAAGTATGTCTTTTCAACAACTGATCAGTGATCACCCACGCATTTTAATAATTAATACTAGGTAATTATTACCTAGTACATGAAAGTGCAAAATTTTCAAAAATAATTGCTGTACATATGTGTCATTACTTTAGACATTTACACGAAAATGTGCCAACTACAAATTATGATTGAGTAAGCATTGTATACTGTGATGGAGAATTACAGCACTCACACAGTAAAAGCCTTATCTACTAAAATGTTTGAGTCAGTGGCAAAACGATCGTTATTTATTAAGTCTGGACCGCTAATATCGGTTCGTATTGCAAGTTTGCAACAGTGTGGGAGGCTGGTATTTTACATTCTGTTTACTTTTGTATATGTATGCGTAAAAACTAGTTAAAGTGAAGATCTTGGACGTCAGATATTTTGGAAATTTTATAATCTCCCGGCAATTGTTCACCTTTCACAACGCTCGTCGTATTTTACCGTTTTCTACTGGTGAAGCCGTGCCAGCGCCCATGCATTTTCTTCCTTTTTATTGCTTGTTAAATCTTTGCTATAATATAGTGTGCGTGCTAGTTATAGCTCCGCCATCAAATAGTCACCACAGTATACGTTTTGCCACGTAGTAATTAGTGAATACAGCGTGACCAAATTTTATTTCAGCAACACGATTAAACTATTTATTAACAGTTGTACAGTCATTATTAATTGATTTTTAATAGTACCTCTCGATGCTCACTCAAAGATTTTAGTTTAAAGATGAACCAGCCGATATATTCGAATTTTTGAGTGTTCTGTAAATAAAAGAAACCCTCTGAGTCCCTTTAAGATAAAGAACGTCCACAACACTAACCACAGTTGCAAACTAATGAGTTAAAAAAATGCACTTTAAGTTACAGAGCACTTTAAGTTTACTGCGAAGAAACGGTCTAATTTCAGCTTGGTCTGCATGATAGCACTGTAACATGATTTATTATGTGTACATGCACAACGTACGTACTGGTCGTTGGCATAGCAGCAATTCATACACTCCGCTAATGGCAGGAAAAATAATCATATATCGCCGGAAATCAGAAAAATAATTTGCAATTTTTATACAGACATGCAGAGCCTGTCCCGGTCACGCGACATCCCGGTGTTCGCTCCGGGCGTCGTCTTCGCCACCACCCCCACCACCACGACCACCACCACCACACCGGCACCGACCACCATCCGTCCCGTACTCGCCGGCATCTTCCGCCCGGCCTCCTCACCCCTCCCGCCCGGCACATCCGCCGGCCGTTGCGGCGCCTACGAAGACTGCAAACGCCATCTGATCCGCTTCTTCATGATGGCCATGCTAGCCCGCGAAAAGGACCCCCTGGCGGCGTTCCGCCTGTTCGGCCGGCTGAAGAGCATCCCCATGGGGTCGTCCCTGCGGGCCGGCTCCTTGCGGATGTTCCGGCCGGCCTTCAACGCCAGCCAGCCCAGCATCCTCCCGCCGAAACTGAAGACATTGAAGCTGCCGGTGCTTAATGCGGAAAACATGGATTTTGCGAAGATCTTCAAGGGCGGGAAGCCCATTCTTCTTCATCCGCGGTCCGTGTTCACGCCCTGGCCGGAAGCGGATAAAGAGGCACGGTGGGAATCGTCGGGCGCTTACTGAATTTATTATACGCTATGCTTATTAGTGGAACATGCTCAGAGCAGACTTGTGTTTTTCGGTGACCTTTTGCACTCACTATAGTAGTTTGGGCTTTTCATTATAAAAAATGCGTGGTGACCTTTATGCTGTATCTTACAAACAAAATAAATGCTGATTTCATAGCTCGTATTTGGGAGCGTCCGTATTAAATGAAAAACGCATTTATTTTTATTGACTTTAGTGTTTGTATCTGTATATACTTCGTAAGCTTCATGCGCATGCAATACTCTGTATGTATTTTATAATGTTCATATAAGTGCGAATTTTTTTAATTTTTATAACGAAAAAAAAATTACAAATTGCTAAAAAATTGCAGATCAATTATATTTTATACTTGCAACATAAATTTGATTATGTAAGAAATCGAGGATTTAAGAGCAAGAAGTCACGCAATGTGCAAAAATTCAGCGGATACATGAACTACAGCTAGAGCAGCAAGGAAGAAATAATTTGATTACAGATAGTTTAATTGACCCATCGCGTGGCACCGTTTAATTCAAGCACCCATGGTGCGGCACTTAAGCACATACAATTAACCCGGCGTGTGCTGCATCCACACCGGCCTCATTTCTGACACACTCCCTCGGCATCCCACATCTCACAGCCGACACACTGCGGACAGGTGAATAGCCCGGCGGGATCCACGGCCATCTTGATCCTGTACAGCCGGCCGTAATTCTCCGCGCCCCAGAACGCCTCCTGCCAGCGCGGCTCCGCGGTGAACGCCTCGTTCCCGTACGCTCCCGCCCCGGGATACGCGTCCCGCCATACCTGGACCCCCGCGTTCAGGGCGTTCGTCAGGTTGGCCAGTTCGGCGTCGGTGGTCTCGTAGGACCAGCCGATGAACATGACCACGTGGTAGACGGAGCGCCGCCAGGCGGGGGTCACCGAGGTCTCGGTGCCGTGGGGGTCCCGCGCGCGGACGCCCTTCCCGTTGACGAAGTGGCCCAGCATGCCCCAGAGGAGGCCGTTGGCCCGCATGCCATCCACGATAGTCTTGGCGAAGAGGCGGGGGTTGGAGAGGGCTGACACGGGGACGAGGCGGGAGCCTAGGATGGTGCGCCCGCCCGTGGCGTCGGTGCCGGTCTCGGGGGAGAAGAGTCGGCCCGTCCAGGAGTGCCATTGCTGTGGAAAAATTGACAGCCAGTTATTTAAGCACTTACGTTATCAGTTTTCATTTTTATTTCACAATATGAACAACAGTGAGCACCACTCAGTAAATACATCAAATGAAGAATTTATCCCAATTTATAATACGAGTAGCACGAGAAGGGACTGTGCACAATACACTCATAGCATTACGACGCATAATTTACGACGTATTTACATATTTACCACAATTAACAAGGTGATAATTAATTAAGTATATTATTTATTTTGGTTAATAATCCTTAATATACATTAATACAACTTATATTATTAAAATACTGGATACAAAAATTCTGGGTATACATATATGTGCAATACTTTGATCGTACCCGGAAACTTTTGAAAGGTCGCGTATACTGCTCAGGATTGGTCTGATTCACCCCGACGATCGTGATGCCTTTCGTCTGCAACGCCAACAGCCCATTCGTCAACGGTACAACGGTCTGGCTGGCCGCAGCCTCATTCAACGGCGCCAAGATGCTGATAAAGAACCCGATGCCGGTGACAAACTGGAAGTACCCTCCCCAGGGGACCTCCTCCAGAATCGGCGTATAACTCGCCCACACCTCCAGCAGCGCCTCCATCTGTTCCCCCGTCAGCGGCTGGAAATCACTGGAGAAGGCCACCACCGCGTAACTGGTGTACTCCGCAGCCCCGGGGTTCAGTTTGTGCGTCACCGCCGTCACCACCCCGAAGGTCCCGCCCCCGCCGCCCCGCAGGGCCCAGAAGAGATCCGGTTCCTGGCATTTGTTGAGCGTCCGCAGCTGGCCGTCGGCCGTGACCACCTGCAGCTCCAGGACGTTGTCCACGGCCAGGCCCAGCCACGGGGACTGGGCGCCGTGACCCCCGCCCAAGGCGAAGCCCCCCGCGGCGCCCACGGTGGCCGCGTTGCCTCCTAGTATAACAAGTTTGTTGCCGAAGTTCTGCTCGACGTAGTCGTAGACTTCGCCCCATCCGGTTCCCCCGGTGACTGTCACGGCCGGGGTCGCTGGTTCGCGAGGGCAGTTTTTCGGGACGAAGGCGCTGCTGTACGTGATTCCCTTCATCCTGAAATTGGGACGGTGTTAACACCAAATCTGAATTCTGCCACTTTCTTAAATTTTGAAATGAATTTTAAAAACCTATAAAAGTTGCTACAGTGCTATAATTTTGGTTCGGTATACTGAAGCCGCTCTTTGTATTGTACAATACATACATCATGATACTTGTCTTTGTACATACAGTGCACATGTGCGTCTACGTGCAAAATGCCGGTCTATAACGAGACCTTTGGTACACCTGTTCGCGTTTACATTTGTTGGATCCAATCTCACATAACTCCGCAACCGAATGTTGCCCGCACAAACGGTTTTTACGCCAATGTATACAAGTTATTTGGTTACAGAATGCCAAAAACACTGCAAAAAAGTGTTTTGAAGCGAGCGAAAGCGAAGTTTTCGTGAATGCAAACCATTTTGCATGCACTTTTAGGACTTACGTACACAAGCCAATCCTTTGGCTACAAAACCTCATAAAGCAATACAAAAACGTGTCTGGGAGTGCGTAATAGCAGAAGTTCACATGGATGTACTCGAACTTCATGCTATGCACCAGGCCAGATCCTTTAAGTAAAGCTAAATACTGTTTATCGTCACCCATAAGGAGAAAACCTACTTTTGCATCCAGATCAGGAAGGAGCCGGCCGCCGAGCTCCTCCCCATATAATCATGCCCAGTGGACTTCACAACCAACCGGAGATTATGTGAGGCAGCGAATTTAACCGCGGTCTGGACATCCTTAACCGACTCCACCTGGACGCCGTAGACCGACACCCGCCCGCGATGGCAGACAGCGAAGCGTCCGTCGGCGGTCTCCAGAGCACACCGTCCATTCTCCCCCGCCTCTTCCCAGTTCTCGGACTGCGTCGTGCCGGGCAAGTCGCGGCGGTAGTAAGCGTTAGAGCGCGATGTCTTCATCTGGGAGCAGGCGGTGATGTTATAACCGGCGCCACGATAGCATGGATACCCTGGATAATACGCAACGGTTACAAAACGGCGGGGATTTTCGGTTGCTCAAATTGAAGTTAACCTGATGGCTGTGGTTGCACCAGACGCCCGCTTAGGGAAGCGTTCAATCCGTTCCACTCCTGCGCTGTCGGCCAACACGGCGTGTCCGGCATGCAGCGGCATCGGGAATACGGACGTTGGCTGTTAATAGCCAACGGCCAGAACATTATACCCAGAATCAAGAAAAAGCTGTTCATTTTGCTGCGATAGACTGGTGTGACGCAAAAGTGTTCGCTTTAACTAACAGTGTGTTAGTTTTGTTACTGCAGTGCTTATTGCGATGCGAAAAGTAAACTGCCGATAAAGTGGTTATACATGTAGAAGCAGAACGGTTTCACGGTCGCTTTGCCAGTCGCTGCTGACATCGTCATTGTGCCGATAGATAAACGCTGATTAGGCCGATTCGATCAACAATGGTGTGTGTTTGTTTTGTCAGGAAAATGTTGATTGATCAGCCGGCACGTGTACCTGTACGTACTAACTACACTATACATGAACAATCTTTGCATAAAACTTTCTTGCAGTTATGCACGCGTATACGCTATACAGTACAGTACTTTAATTGAGCTGAAACAATCCGTATAATATCGTTGTTATATACATAGGTATGCCATATAACAAAGTCGTTTTCTATACCTAATTGATTATCCTTCTTGTTTAGGTTTTTAGTTTAATGCAAGGCTTTCAGGAAATTCATAGAAATTTTAGCGGAATACGGTACAATATCGCCACATTCTCCAGTTATAGTATGTACTACAGTATTCCCAAACTTAGCGGTCAGATGAGAGAACCATCGGATCGCTTACAAATTCACCGCCGGTTAGGTTATTCGGTCTCGATTACAGTACAAGTTTCAACGATGCGACTAGGAGATCGCAACTCGATTTGCTTTTACAGCGCTTCAAGGAAGCTGTCGGCCATCAGTAAATAAGAGAAGAACGTAAGGTCACCATTACCAATGCTAGCACCGGATAGCATACAGTATTAGGCGTTCAAATCGTCCTGTACGTAAGAAAAAAAGTACCACAAGTAAAGTCAGACCCAGAAACATTCTGGTTAGTTCCCATAAATCTTCTCAGTCATGCTGCCCGCTTTCATCGCAGTAGCCAAATAATCGGTGGCGCAGATATTTCGTGGCTTGCATTTCGCCGGTCTCCTGTTTCAACTTTGATCTTTTTCGTCAGTTATCAGGCAGGCGAATCAGACTGAATCTCTAGTCCCCACGGTTCACGGATTGTGAAGCCCAACGGACGCAGCAGATAAGGTCGTCAGTGCGGCTGCGGTGTCTGGTGGTTTGTGTTTCGTACTGCTGCGTGTTGCTGTTGCTGCGCTCGCGCCCAGATGGATACACCGCTCGCATGTGGCTTGCTCGAGAGGGCCTGCATGATGCCGCAACAAGTAGCGCGAGAAACGTCCAAATTCGCGGTCACACCAGCTGGCCGCTTGCCATCAGTTTAGAACATTTTGTGACTTAAATTCCCTTTACACACCGCCAGGTTAACAAAGTCACACCCTTGACTCCTTGAGCATGTACCTACCAGAACTTTCAAATGACATTAATGACCGTTTGAGCACACTGCATGGTTGAGCAGACTTTTGGCATTCGAATTGCGGTTACTGTATCTTTTTGTCCTTTTGGTAAGCTATGCGGGAGCGTAAAACAGCAGAATTAAAGTAATGATCAGCAGGCAAGGCTGTGGTTAAATTCATGGCAACCACAAACAAACACCATAAAAAGCGAAGTCCTTTAACGCTAATTAAATATATATAAAGTAAGCACAGCTTGCTAACAGGCCAAAAGCAGTCTAATTAAAAATCAAACAAGTCTACAACACCCGGTGTTCCCAAGCGGTCACCCATCCAAGTACTAGCCGGGCCCGACGTAAGTTATCTTCCGAGATCGAACGGAATCGGGAGTTTTCGACGTGGTATGGTCGTAGACGAATGCTTAAATATTTATAGCGCCGGTTGTGATGGCAAGCCAAGCCGGCACAATTGTTAAAAAGCCATTTTAATTAAATACATTTGCGTGAATAATTGACAAAATATAAATAAAACAAGTGTAGTTAGCTATTAAACCAGAAAGCCGTTTAGTTAAAGGGCAAAAAGTCTACAACACCCGGTGTTCCCAACCGGTCACCCATCCAAGTACAAACCGGGCCCGACGTCGGTTATCTTCCGAGGTCGAACGGGATAATACGGGAGTTTTCTACGTGGTATGGTCGTAGACGAATTCACAGAGATTTACAGCACCGGTAGCGATTTATAGCGTATCCAAACGTCCTATAATTAAATACATTTGCATAAATAACAAATAAATTGTTTGTCATCCCACTATTACAATCGCTCATGGTGTTTGGTGACCTTAATGTTATTGTTTATCGTCGAAAACGTTTCTACACGGTCGGTCGTTCATGTGGCCCAGTGGGATTTTGTTAATTACAACTTGTTCAGCTATCGGTATATCCGTAACTGTTAGTAAATCTAGCGGTTCTAGTATAGACATTTGTCCTACAAACACACGTGTCACACTTGAAATTACAGTTACATTTCATAGTTTGTGTTGTTAAACGTATCTTTATTAAGTGGTGATTTACATTCCGGGAATGCATTTTTATAATCGTAACACGCAGAAATTTCCTGCATTAGTTTTCGAATGTAATGCACGAACGGGTACCGTTTATAGTAAGACGTGTTTTCCTTCCATGCAGCACATGGATTGTACAGTACACACATCTACGCCTTGGGGATAAAAAGCGAGTTTTTCCGGAAATCGTGAAAAATTAATATGAAGAGGGATGTGTATCGTTTCCGTGTTTCGCAGACAGTTGTCGGTTAAGAACCTGCTGCGTAATCTATCGCATTACAACGTTGGTAGACGTGTAGCTGCTTGGTACTGCATTTATGAGTTAAAATCAATATTCGTGGATCAGGGATTTTATCGCTTCATCGTGGAACGTTTTTATATAAAAATGTTTTTCCAGTATTCTATTTTCCTGGCGTTTCTATCCATAACAGCATGCTGGGCAGCCGGAAGTGGTACGTACGGTATATAAATGTTTCTAAGTGGAGGATAAAATTACTGAGAATAGTGGAGTGGAAATTTTAGTAGCCGCTAAATTGGTTACAATACATACGTATTGAATTTTATTCCACTAGGTAATCCATGAGATCTTGGTTAATTTTTTGATTTCTTTAATTTTCTGAGTTTGGACTATTTTCCCGAATTGAAAACAAATTACAAATAGCGTTTTCAAGTGTATACTGCAAACAGCATTCCCTCGTTTTGAATAATTTTGCCAAATGTTTTATCAGCTATTGATTATCGTGCTGTATCCGCGGTAAAAACATGCTGTGGATGTGGAGAAAAAAAACATAGACATATCAGGGAAACATTAATAGAACAAAAATAAGGAATCACATTAACAAATATGAGCACGTGAATTTTCGCTCATTTTTCGCTGTTATTTTTTGGCAGCTTTGCTGTGACTTTGATTTGTATAAAAATAAATAATTAACAAATTTGTTAAAGTTATTACTTTCCGTAGACACGAAAAACACCACCCGCAAGCACGGGCCCATCGACTGCGCCGCCCTGAAATCCGCCTCCGCCGCCTCCGTCGACGTGTCGGACTCCTCGTGGATGCCGGAATGCAACAGCACCACCAACCAGCTCCTCCCGGTGCAGACGATGCGCAACGGACAGAAGTTCTGCGTGGACCTGTGGACCACCGGCGTCCTCCTCGGACCCACCTCCAGCCCCACCCTGGTGTGCCAGTGCGCACAGGCCCACAAACGGGCCCGTCTCCGCAAACAGGGCTACCAGCCGCAGTGTAATCCGTCGAACGGGCAGTACAGTGCACAGCAGTGCGATACGGTGGAGCGGAAGGAGTGCTGGTGTGTGGACCCCACCACCGGGGTGGAGACGGCCGGGAGTAAGTGGGCGGTGAAGCCGGAGTCGGCGCAGGACAGCGGGAAATGCGGGGCTAAAGCGTAAATGGAACATAACACGGCATTTTGAAAACGTTTCGTGATAATTTTGACAGTCTGTGGGCTAAATCGGCACTGCTCTTGGAACTTGCGTGCGACCTTTCACTTCCGGTTGTCTGCCGGTGATTTATACGAGTCACGTGGTTGTGTTGAATTTTCTGGTGACGCGCGTCTTAAGATTTCACATGTGCGAACAATTAAAAGTATCTTCTTGGCAGTTTTTATTGGAACGTTCACAAATTATATATAGGTGTGCAAAGTAGGACTAAAAAAAGTACATAGTATATGTGTCGTTTTAACGCATCCTGCGCAAAAAATTCTTCTGTTGGAAGCCAGTGCGGGCGATTTATGCGCATTGAATATGTGCTCCTATTGCACACTGTCTGTAGATTTTAATCTTAAATTTCTGAACTGCGTACTGATTTCCACTTTTTTAAAAAATAATTGTACAGTTTAATGTACAATATTCATTGACCAGTAACTGTTTTCATAAATGTTCGGTTATCTGGACATCAACCCAATCTGATACAGATTTAATGTTTTCTTGTTCTAAGCAAGGGAATTTGGAAATACCCATACAATGAATGAAATACTCTCATTGATTAAGAACATCCAGGATATGTGCCAGCGCCGCCTGGTCCGCCAGGATCTCCTTATGTCCGACGCCGGGAAAGCGCGTCACCCGCACCCGCTCCGGATGCTTCTTCGCCCACTGACCGCACACCTCCAGACTGATGTCGTTCACGGACCCGTCGCCCTGGCCCAGGACCTCTTTGGGTGTCAGATCGGGGAACTGGTCGTCCCGCTCGTAGTACAGGCTGGCCGGGGTGGGGACGCCGGTGCCGTACAAACAAAACATCTGTTAAAAATCGCCATTTGTCAAAGAGCGGGGCAAACGACCGCAACCACACACTAGCGAAACCCGTTCCCATGCATTTTTACATCAGAGATTATCACTGAGATACAACGGGGAAACTGAGTTTTAGTTTTGGAAACAATCGAAGGAGCAGAAAAGTTTAATGAACTTTTTATGTTATAAAAATTGTGATGTTCTTGATTAATATATTTTACGTCATATACAGTAAAATGTGCATACCACAGGTGAATAAAATGTACCGGAAAATTACAAGCCATAATTTATTATCTTCGTAATAAATCCAAGTAAAATTAATCAGGCGAAAATCAGCGCAGCAAGAGTTAAAATTCCATAGTCAAGTTTTTACCGGTATGCTAGGCGGTTGCAGTTTCAGCAGGCCCTTGGTGCGGCCGTACATGTCCCACACGCTGCGGTCGTTGATATCGTCAATTAGTTGGTCAATACGTCCAACGGTGTACTGCTTCCCCGGCCGCTGCAGCACCACGTACGAATCCGGCCAAAATTCGCGATTGGGAAACAGAAAGGTGGCGCTGGGATTCGTCCGCTCTTCGGCCCGCACCATCAACGAATCGACGATGTCTTCGTTCAGATTGTCACCTGCATTTCCAAAAAGAACATGAATATTAAAAAACGTTGTATTAATGGAGAGCATTCATGAAGGATTGGTTACCGGAAGTGACCGCTTTTATGGAGCGGATCGCACCCGCCCAGGGGGCGGCGATACTAACGAAGCCTTTGACATGCTTGGCCGTCCATTCTGGTGTTTGTTGTTGCAGAAAATATAACGTATGCAGGTTGCCCAGGGAGTGGGCGATAAAGGTCACGGGGGTGTTCTGATTACGGGTATGTGTCTCTTCAACGAGTTTCTTTAAGGCTTTGTAGTACTCTGTTTGCTCATCTGCAAGGATTGTAATAAGTTTATGTAAACGTAATTTCCGTTTGCTTATGGATTAATTTCAGGGTTAAATTTTTTACAGGACGTTCTCAAAACAAGTGGATATGTAATCATATGTTTACCGGGTGCTAAACGGAAATCATATGGCGCGGCGCGTATCGATATATCCCTTTCGTAGCCTTGACTAACCAGCATGTCCGCTACGTCTTTAAAGTACCTCGCTGCAAACAAATAATTTAACAAAACGTTCCTTCGTTACTGAGCGTTTTGCGCTGCATTTTTTTGCAGAGGATAAAATTTTACAGTACGTGTACGAATGCACGCAAATCAAAACAAATACTTTGTAATAAAAGACCAGATGTATCTGTATAAGTCAGAAAAATACATATTCCTTGCGTTAAGTAATCATGATCATACGCATCCGTAATATCCCGTACAACTGGATGAAAACAGCGGCATGAGGATGATAAGAACTTAAGAGGAATAGAGTACCATAGGGGTATAGGTCCTTGCTGACATACTCGACCGCCAAGCTGCTGCCGAAACCGTACACGCGGACGTCCACTCCCGGTGCATTTTCGGAACGCCGGCTCACGTTGTTGTAGTGCAGCCTGTATGGACCGGAAATAAGTTTTAAGTACTCGTACTGCTCATTACTACACGTGCACGCCGTACAAATGGTCCATAATAATTAAAGTTAACATAAATGCCAAAAGGTCCGGAAGCGGAAGTCTGATTTCGTTTGGTTTGATATTTTGCTTATACCAAAAATTTTGATCATACGCGTAATTTCTTAATGCCTTTTGCTGCCAAGCGGTCAGCGCCAGTCGCCCGGCACGTCCCTCCGTGCAGTAACCGAGCCCGATGAAGTTCACATTACTGTTGGTAGTTAGTACATACCTGGATGGTGGACCGACATTTTGCCTTTTACATAGACCGCTTTTTGCCCTGTTAGCTAACTGCACTTTCAGTGCGTATTTATAACTTATTAATTATTTATGCAAATGACCTTAATTAACAACGCTTCTTAATAATTGTGCCGGGTAATTGACTTGACATCACAACCGTCGCTACAAACGTCTAATCATTTGTCTACGACCATACCACCTAGAAAACGTTTACCGCTAAAGAATACGTGCATAGTGCGGCCAAGGCATAACAATTATAAGCCGAAGAGAATATTTTTATTGCAGTTAAATCTGTTCTTTTTATAAACCGTATGCGTGTTATTTGGCATGCGCTAATAAAAACGCATAAGGGTTACAGATACGCTGCTGCGAATATGCTATGTGCATTGCACTATGCAGAAATATGGTGGTGCATTATTACATATACCACGGTACCCGTTACTATTACACTCATTTGTTAAATGGTATGGTCGTAGTAAGATCCCAGAGTAGGGTATACATAACGCCGGTTTTATGCTAAAGTAAACCCGGCACCATTATTAAAAAGCCATTCAATTATTAATAAATTTGCGTGAATAATTAAGAAAATGAAAATAAATTAAAATTGTTGGCTACCAGCCTAACAGGCTAAAAGGCCGTCTAGTTAAAAAGGCAAAAAGTCTACAACACCCGGTGTTCCCAAGCGGTCACCCATCCAAATACTAACCGGGCCCGACGTAGGTTATCTTCCGAGATCGAACGGGATAATACGGGAGTTTTCTACGTGGTATGGTCGTAGGCGAATGCTTAGGAATTATGACGCCGCTTGTGAGGCCAGGTCAACTCGGCACAATCATTAAAAAGACGTTTAATTAATACATTTTCGTGAATAATTAACAAAATATAAATGAAACAAGTATTGTTAGCTAACAGGCCAGAAAGCCGTCTAGTTAAAAGGCAAAAAGTCTACAACACCCGGTGTTCCCAAGCGGTCACCCATCCAAGTACTAACCGGGCCCGACGTAGGTTATCTTCCGAGATCGAACGGGATCGGGAGTTTTCTACGTGGTATGGTCGTAGACGAATGCTTAGGTATTTATAGCGCCGCTTGTGATGCCAAATCAACCCGACAGAATTAATAAAAAGCCATTTTAGTTAAATAACTAATAATAAACAAAATTTGATAAAATAAGCCTAGTTAGCTAGCAGGCTAAAAAGCCGTTTAGTTCAAAAGGCAAAAAGTCTACAACACCCGGTGTTCCCAAGCGGTCACCCATCCAAGTACTAACCGGGCCCGACGTAGGTTATCTTCCGAGATCGAACGGGATCGGGAGTTTTCTACGTGGTATGGTCGTAGACAAATTCCAAGATATTTACAGCGCCGGCTTTGATAGCCTAATAAGGCCCTAAGCAAGGTACGAGTATATGTCTTTATTAAAGTCGGTATTATTAGAACTATTTATTATTGTTTAGTGTATTAATCTCGGTGTATGCGGTGTTCATGCCACATTGTATTAAGATGGTGCAACTGCGCTGCCTTATTTAAGTTTAGTCAGTAAGTACAAGCAAATATAGGGAATTAATAATTATAATCACAAATCGTTATTGCCGCTTACAAAGCAGTAATTATTGTTAAAAGACTACAATTTATTATTAGTATATTAATTTTATTATTTTAGCATATTTGGTTTATTAATATTTATTTATTTTTGGATTTATTTATTAATAGTATAGAAATAGTTTAATTAAAGTACTGACTTCATGTTGTCCACCCAGCATTCCAGTGCATAAGGCAGCAGCAAGTCCACATTCAGCCATAAATCAATGTAATCCTTGGTCTGTTTGGCGCAAAACAAGCTGACCGTGTTGGGTTTGTTGAGTTTGGCCTGCAGCCGACTTCCACCGACTCCCGGCACTGACAATTTAATAAACATAAATTACAACAGCAGCAAAAAAATATGAACTGGGCTTCAGGTATGAACTCCATATTAGCCATAATTTTTTTACCTAAAATAACCGGACTGCGCAGAGGTTCCTCTGCCTTATTCCCGAATATATCGCCCCAGATGTTGAAGGCCGGATTGCGTAACACCACGGCGTGGCAATCATGCAGCAGTATGTAGAGAATCAACGGGAAAACAATGAATGCTCCAGCTGATCCCAGACACACTCTCATTGCAATCCCAAATCAGGAATTGTACGCAGTTTGAAATTCTCGATAGCAGCCGTTGTTACAGCAGTATGAGCAAACTAACAACTAGCAAAATAGAATTTCTGCGAAAGCAGCTGACCGTTGGCGAGTGGTGTTCACGCGGTGTATACGTGACAGAGAAATCTTGTTATCTATCGTAGACCGCCCGCTGTGATGTGTACACGCTGGTCTTGACCGCGATCAGCGAATGCTCTCTTCCCAGCCTTTTCTTCAGCTGATTGCCCATTTCGCCTTCCTTGCCTTTCTTGTCTTTCCCTCTGAAGTTGATCGTTACGAAGATAGCGCGATAATCCTCGGCTTTTGTAGGTGACTGTTATAATGAGGAAATGGTGTTCTCTTAAAGCTCAATGGAAAAGCGGCGGAGCTTCGTACACTGGCAATTACGCTGACCAATGGCTAAGCAGTGGATGTGTGGGAATTGTGGCTTATCTATTGAACTTGCAAAGTATGTAGAACAGCAGGCGGGCGGGCGCCTTTCCTCTCTGTTTCCTTTTCCCTCTGCCTTAGCGGCCAAATGTCAAACAACCGCCGGAGAGACTTTTCGAAGGAAACAGTCTTCGGTGGTCGAAAAGCGGAGTAAATTTAGCGGGAGCAAATTTTACTGCGGTTCACAAGCCGGATAAAGGGTTCTGGGGTCAAAAAGCCGAAAGGAATTGATATTGAAGCGGATGAATATTCTTGTAGCAAAATGTACAGATAAGCAGTTCAGCGTGTTTTGGCCATCTGCTTTGACCAACTTGTTATTGTACTTACCATAAGCGTAGCACGATAAATTAGGCCCGTACAGTGATCTGGCGCTCTCCGGTCTTCCACCCTTTTCCAAACTGAACCATAGTAAGGTCCCTTGAAGCTCTGAATAAGCTTGAGCAAGTTCAAATGCTTTCTTTATCAGCTTCGTATTTAATACAAAACCTCGAAGCTAACATGCAGAGTGTGCTGGCATAAGTTAACTTCATTCAGTGTCAGCCACTACAACAACTGATCATGATAGCTTTGTGAATCGTTTTTTGTCGGTTTAAATGGAGATTGATGAGATGTTCCGAGCATTCTGGGTGCGAAACCCGTGCGACGTGTTGACCTAATCGTCATACTCTTGCTCTGGCTCTGATTAAACTGGTTAGTTTGTGTATTCTCGCGTTACGTAAGATTGTGTAATCGCCGGACAGGTACGGCGCGAAGCACCGTTGGCGGAAAAGAGCGTATGGTGATCCGTGATCGTGATACCTGCGATCAGGTGCCCTCGTTCCAAGCGTTATAATTACTGCACTGCGATCTGAGACTACTGGGACAAGGGCGCAAGTCCTTTCCGCCGTTTTCGGAGTATTACATAATTTAACGGAAACAAATGCACCATAGGTCTCGTAAAAAACCACATCATTTAAACTCGTCCTGAAATTTTGAACAGAATGGTTTATGCCGATGTTTGCAATGATCGTGTTCTGCTGCAAGCAAAAGGCACACACAGGTTTGACGATGGACTAAATATCTCGTGGCCCTATGTAATGAAGCCGGCGATTGATTTTTTGAGTTAAAAAATTGGCACCGCGACATTTCGCCGAGGACAACTAGTCGCAGGACTTTTGGTCGCAGACATTTCGTCGCAAGGTCATGTCGCTTGCATCAAAATGTCGCAAAGTTAAAATGTCTTAATGCAAACCGGAGTGTCCATGTGTCGGAATGTACCGCTGACTCCCGCAGCGGAAAGTCGTGCGTCGAATTTAACTGCGGCAAAATGTCACACTCCCAAATTTCCGGGTGCAAAAAATGGCAAAAACAAATCGCGTATGCAGAACAACGCTCCTATACCGACCGAGGGTGATCCAGGCACTGTTTGTAAATATTATCTCCTTTAACCGAAAGGCAAAAGATCCGCGGTATCGCTGCTCTTGGTTTTTTGCACGAAGTCAAAGATCCGAGAGTAGTGGGTCACGGAATACTAATGCCCGGGCTAGTCAGTGTCAGAAGCAATGCTGAATAATAATGTACACTATTTTTACGGTATCTCTGAAAATTATGGGAAAACAACCAGTCGAATAAGCATCGCAATGTACTTAAGGCTGCATTCTCCTAGAACTGGATAGTGACTTGGCTAATGCAGCACTCAACGGGCAGTGCTAGAAAAGTGGGGAATTTTGCAGCGCGAAAATGTGCTGAGTTCCAGTGGGAGCATTATATAGAAGCGTTTCACATCCGGTATCCTGGGACCTGGCTTGTGCTTCATGTACATGTGTAACGTGTGACAGCGGCAGTTCGATCATGCGGCACAATTAGTGCTACTAGAGTAGGTTTTAATAAATGATGGCTTCCATAGACGCTTGAAACTCGATGAAAAGAACCGGAATCGTAGACAAAACCGTGAACAGCAAAGTATGTAGGATTCCATTGCATAATTTGCATTGTACGCGAGAGGGATATGTCCCACAGTAGTTACGGTCAGATTGATTTATCGACATCGGGCAGCTTGTGTAATTGCGACAATGGCAGGTACTTTCCCTGTGATCGGCCGGAATGCCGCAATAACAAACAAACTGAAATTTCGCGACTGTTTTCCAGGAGGCCGGCGTTTGGCCGGAATACGTACCCTACTACGGCCCTACACGCCATACTGCTCTGCATACATTTGCTGTTGGTATCCACATGCCAAAATAATATTGGTGTATCCACCGCGTATCCATATTTATGGTATTTAACTTTTGTTTTCTGTTATGTTGTCTACAGTTATTAATTTAATATTGCAAGTATGCAATTTGTCATTGCAATAATTGTGGCGTCTAGTGGCCATCATTCTAATCGCTAATTCGCGCTCTACAAAGTACCTGTACCTTTACAGCGCGACGAGTAAACAGCGCAAGCATACCCGACAATCGACATGAACAAATGTCACCAAAAACATGATAGTTTAATATGACAGGCTAAAATAAAAACACTTTCTGCAGTTTTTCTGTGTCGCTGGCAAGATAAATGCGGCGGGAAGTTGTAACAAAGCTCATAGTTAGTACAGTACCAAAGGGTACGATACCTTTAGAGATACTGCATGGTTACGCCAGACAGGAAAAATTTTGTTGCGCGATATTTCAACGTAGTTATCCATTTCTGTCAAAATTCGCATACTGTAAGTACGTACTTTACTACAGTAGTTGGTTGGTTTCTGGTGGCGTTATTATACAATTACCTAAAACAAACTTCCCGTAGTGCAGTTTTCCGAATTTCCACTTTTAACAGAACTATATGTCAAAAGCGCAAACGCGGCCAGACTATTTAACGGTTTCAAAAAAGGTTTTAAGCGCAAACCTGTAGTTTTGCCTGTGTATGCATGTACAGTTGTGGGCATGCGGATGAACAATAATTGAATGCGAAAATGATAGTATCTCCGTACGTGTTTCTCAGTTTATTCAAACATGAAGATGGTTTTACTGGAAACGGTGATGCTGGTACATATTTACATTGGGCACTTATGTACATCCTGGATGAAATGCAAATGTCGTAAAAATAAACATGAGAGTCTAGTGTAGTGGCGGTAACGGCACTGCTACCAAGAACTTTGCTAGCTTTGAAAACGCTTAATCGTGAATTTTCAGGATGAAATCATAGCCAAGAAGCTTGCGCGGCACTACCAGCAGAATTCCGGTAAAGAACGCTTTACATTTCAAGTGCCGTGTTGTATTTGCAGTCGTCATCCGAAAAACCATACCTGCATTTTTAGACGCGATTTTTAAAGCGATGCATCAAACTGCGGTTATCACTGAGCACTATTGTTAAACTCATATTTGAGACCGTGCTGCCTTGACAAACCAGCAGGACGAAAAGCAGCTACGCATTTCATGAAGTACTAAAACTTGTACGTTATAACAATCATGTTATAGAATCTCAGAAAATCCCTGCGGTACTAACCATAATTATCGGGTTGTTTATTACAATTTAGATACTGCCTGTGCCAGATGTAAACTAAACTGGCGGCTGACAGACAAGCTATTTTACCGTATAGTTACAGGAGTTATATACAGGGCGCCATACACTTACAGTACTGTGCTTTTTCAGTATTTGAAATTTAACTCGTCGACACAGAAGCAGACAGCATCCTGACTTTGCTAAGCTTGATACGAGCTCTTTCGACTAAATTCAATTTATTGGCATCAAGAAATTAAACTACATCAAAATTTT
Organism: Paramacrobiotus metropolitanus; assembly: GCF_019649055.1. NCBI lineage: Eukaryota > Metazoa > Tardigrada > Eutardigrada > Parachela > Macrobiotidae > Paramacrobiotus > Paramacrobiotus metropolitanus. The sequence goes on along the minus strand of NW_026570229.1, from coordinate 2,202,676 downwards.
AATTATAATATCAAAATGCGGCGCAGTCGTGGTTTCCTCAGGTTCTGCTTGTATGATTCAAGAATATGTTCTGTGTTCCTTTTAACATGGACATTTTTATGTTGTAAGCCGACCGCTGATGTCATATGTTTCGTTTTCTATTCGTTTGTACTGTGCCAGTTCAACACTTTGTAGCCATATGGAGTCTAACAGTTTATCTTAAAAAAAAATTACAGAATGTTTTGCTGCATAATTTGCTGATGAGAGCGCTTTGTAAATGTGTTCATTTTCATGCTCACTTTATGTAAAATCCATTAGTTACGCATCTAACAATAAGTACTAACAGCAAGTTACGTCGGAAGCGCTTGTGTAAAAGCACACTGAATTATAAAATTGCCGTTCATCCGCCCTGACGTATTTCTCTACGAGAAATTTGTCTCGCAGTGTTTTCATGGTACTGGCAGTTCGGCAAAATAATCGTACCTTCAAAACTATTTCATTAAATGGCAGTTCAACGTTTATTTTCATATATATTCAACCCTTGCTCAAATGAATGAGTTTAAAGAATAATATAATTTTTTATGGTTCAACATGAAATAACCAACAACGATTACCGGGTGCAGTTTGCGAGTACAGCATAAGCACGTCTGATCTTGAGCGATAGTGCCGGGAAAGCTTACGTAAACAGCATGTTCCATGGAACAATTTCGTGTTTCAAGATATTATAAGGCGAAATTCAAAAGTAAGCCTTACAGAAATCCCTGACAGCTTGCAACACCAGCGTTTACCAGACCAAAGTACTCATAATAACAGCAAATTCGGCGCTTAATACGGAACGTTCTTTCCGGTTATTCAAAGACCCTTCAATCAAGGTGACCCCAGACTATCGGGAATCATGCATTGTCCAGTACCAGTTTCATGCCACGAGTGCTCGTACAAGGCGTATAAAAGTTGAGTAAAACATCCGCTGTTTTCGAACTGTTGTTTTCAACAAGTAGATTTAACCCTTTCGTACATGATTGCCGAGTCGTTATATATAACAAGTTACTAGTTTTTCGCGGGCGGTAACGCTCCATAACTCCATTTTCTATGGCGACGCAGCTGATATTTGTGTTGACCTTTGCTGCCATTTTTCTAGGACCGATTTCAGCGGTAAGTGACAGAAAGTTTTGCAGAGACATTTGCATTGTGTTACTTTCTAAATTTTTTTGAGTAAACTGTAAATTTTTAAATATCAGTAGCTTTACCAGTACTAGTAACGAATGCTGTGGCGCTGGTTCAAATGGTTCTGGATCAAAATAATTGTCATATTGCAGTATCTTTGCGCTGCTTTTGGCACCATAGTTAGAAGAAATTACGAGTATATTACAAGCGGTTTTTTGCGCAATTACTTAAACGCGTCTGAAATTTTGTACTTTGCCTTTACTTCACTGCTTTCTTTGCCACGAAATTTTCGCTTACGATAAGTGCGGGTGCAAGTGCACATAGGTATCGTATATCTGTACACGAATCGTTTTGCAATGAAACGTTGCAACTGATAGAAAATACTGCGTTGGGAATGGGAAAAAGCAAAAGCTTTAGCTGATGCACCGATGAGCCACTCTCTATGAAAAACTGAGGAATTTTTGTAGTGTGACCGTGCATTTACAGTAGATAAATTAAAGTTTGTACTGCATAAATGTTTAACATACCAGCATTTCCAAAAATTTCACAAACGTATGCTTTGGCATGCTAAAAATGAATTGCAGACTGCAAAGTTATATTACAGATATAGAGCAGTGCTTCTGCTAAAGAAAAAGCAGCACAGATTATGAAATTCCTTGCTGATTGTTATTTGGGTTTTTTTATTCAGTTGCGCGTGGAACGTTGTCAGCAGGAAGGCGAGGGATGCGCGCGTAATGTATCAAGTATACCACCATGCTGTCCGAATGCTGTTTGTCAATATACCGATCCAACATTCGGATTCTGTCGTGCAAAACAAGGAAGCAACGGGTCACCATACCCAGCATCACCCACGAGGCAAAACCGGTCATTGGATGGAAGTGGTACGAAATAAAAAGCACAGATTATCGCTTAAAAACGTTACCTTCAGTTTTTATATGGCACATAAATTGTTCATTAACAACTTTAAAAAATATCTCACGACTAAAGCTTTTCAAGATTAAGCCGTGTACGATGACCTATGTACTTTGCAAGAAGCGCTGAAAAACGCCGGGCTGCATCTGAACATCGCAAAATGCGAATTGGTAGTGATCGGAGGGTCCGAAACCGATCGCCAAAGAGTAAATGACGCATTTCTTCTATCGTTTCCTGATTTACAATTGCCACACCTGAGCGCGTTGAATTACCTCGGCGCACCACTCCACGATGACGCGGTTGCGGGCACCCTAGCTGCTGAAACCGATAAGATCGCCAGGATGACTCAATGCTTAAACCTGCTCCCTGCCCACCACGCGTTGTATCTTTTGAAATGCAGCATGGGGCCAGTAAGAATGATCTACAGGTTGCGAACTGCACGGTGTTATTTTGCAAGGAGAGCTGTTGCGACAGTTCGATAAAATGATAATCCGTTGTCTGCCCCGAATTACCAATGTGAATATCACTGACGCCATATGGACGCAAGCGTCACTTCCGGTCGCACAGGGCGGTCTCGGAATTCGGAGCATTGAGAAGCTGGCCCTCCCGGCCTTTTTGGCCTCGGCTTACTCAGTAGCTAAACTGACCAACGAGATAGTAGTTTTCGACCCGGAAATCTACTGTTGTGGCGCCTTAGAAGACTGGCAGCGAACAACCGAAGCCGATCTCCCGACTTCCGAAACCCGAAAATTCCAGAAGACATGGGATGAACCGATCATCCGGGGCATGGCAGAAGCCCTGCTGGTGGCAGCCCAGTCGGACATGTCAAGTGAAGCTCGTCTTCGTGGTGTGAGCACTAAAGATAACGGCGCATGGCTGGAAGCACTTCCAGCCGCAACCCTCGGAAACTTCCTAAACGATACCACACTCAGAATTGCTGTCGGCCTGCGTCTCGGCGTACCAGTCACCATTCCACACCGTTGTAATTGTGGTGAATGGGCTGATGCGCGAGGATACCACGGCCTGAGCTGCAAAAAAAGCCGGGGCCGGAAGCCGAGGCACAGTTGCATCAATGCCACTTTAAAGCGCGCCTTCGCTTCCGCCGGTATTGAAACGGAACTGGAACCACCTGGTACTTGCCTTACCAGCGGGAAGCGCCCCGACGGAGTGACTTTGGTTCCTTGGGAAAGAGGAAAGATGTTGACCTGGGATGCCACATGTGTGTGCACGGTAGCCTTGTCACACATCGCGGCAACATCGAAGCAAGCGGGGGCAGCCGCAGCGCGCGCAGAGCAGGATAAAGTGGCGAAGTATCAGGAACTCACCCGAGATTACCTGTTCCGTGCATTTGGCGTCGAAACACTCGGACCACTCGGACCGGACGCCTCTCGTTTGGTCACCGAAGTCGGGAAGATGATACAACAGGAAACAGGCGAGGTACGGGCGATGGAGTTTCTGCGCCAACGAATCAGCATTGACATCCAACGCGGGAACGCGGCTTCTGTCATGGGAACAGCACCAGTATCGGCTAACTTAGACGAAATGTTCTGTGTGATTAGGCCGCCTATTTCCGTAGTCGGCTGAGGCTGTGCATTCAGTACAAATCTTTCACTTTTATAGGAAACTTGTGACTGTATCGTTTTGCCAATAAAATTTATATTCAATACTTAGGATTGCTTGGAATACGGTAACAAAAACATGTGGTCGGTTTTCTAGAGTGGTACGAAATGGGCCATATCTAACATGTTTGCCACACCGACACTAACCGTATTGAATAGATGTATCATAGTATTCTGCAGCTCGACAAACATACTCGTACAATGTTTCTTAAGAAGAGCTGTTTCTTAAGAAGAGCTGGATGAAGGAGACGATAAGAGCGGTGGGTACTGGTAGTACATGTACTACAGTATAGAACAGACAAGACATACGTACGTACGCAAGTACAGGCAGTGTGTGCATAGCGAGTTCATAATTTGATTTGATTTAAGCTCATGACGTTTTTTCTAAAGCCGCGGCCATTTTCAAGAAATAATCTCCAAGCGTTGGCGGAAACAGCTGACCGAAAGGATTCCGGGCTTTAGATTTGGCTCCGCGTGCGATATTAGCGAAATCCATAGCCTCGCATCGTTGATAAGATTTGCCGCTGGTCGCCTCTAGCACATTCTGAAATCTGGATGAGGCAGGTTCATATTCAAGAACACTGTAGTTTCCGCAAGTGAAGTAGTCTGCTTGCGGGTAGTTGAGGCAATCCGTGGATCCAGGCGGGAGTAACCGCCTGTACAGACGGGGCGACTTTCCATACCAGTCCCACAGATTAGCCATAGATGAGCAGCGGCACTGTACATCGACTGGGCACATCGGATTGAACTGAATATTCAAAAACGGACGGAGATCGTACGGAGCAACACTGCGCAAGAGCTGGTCAGTGATGCCGGTCAGGCTGTTTCCCGGCAAGCTCACATACTCGATTCCAGGGAGCGTGAAGAAATGGCTAAAATAGATGCTCTGAATGTTGTTTCCGCTTAGTGCAATTGTCTGCAAAACGCATCAAAAAATTTTTAATCAGTGGTTTTAGCATAATTGGCTAATAGCCAAGTACTCTATATGTGCACGTGCACGTCAGTCTGAGCAGTAAAAAAAGAACAAAGCAGTCGTTAGTTCGTAAATGGCCTTTGCGGGAGCCAAGCAAATTAGCAACCGCTCACCGTTTGGTATTTGTACTTCGACGTTTCTCGCCTTCCGGACATTTTCACAATATGGAATCGCGTACCGGACAACAGAGACGCGGTATTTTCCGAGTTGTTCCACATCAAAAAACTTGGAGAAGTTTTTTATTAATCTCGTGTATAAGCTTGTGCTGTATAAAAACGATAGTTGCCACGTAATCGATTTTTGAAAAAAACATTTGTCATGTAGAACAACGCGGAGAATATAAGTAGTGTCTCTGTTGTCCGGTACGCGATTCCATATTATTATTATTATTATTATTATTATAGCAACTACAGTAGCCAAACTCCATTAAAGGAGACTTTAACCCTAAGGTGAAAACCTTTGGGTTTTTAGGCTGTTGGAAAATTTTTTTGTTTAATTTTGAAAATTTTATACTTTTTTTGGTTTGATTTTATGAGATAAAAGTTACCCACCTAGGAATCGAACCCAGGACATACAATCTTAAAGCCAGACGTACTACCACCAGGCTAGGCAATTAACATTAAATAATTATTTGATTATTACGAGTATTATAGCAACTACAGTAGCCAAACTCCATTAAAGGAGACTTTAACGTGAGTGCATGTATGAATGAATGAATTTCTGGAAGTACCTACATCTACCGGTTTTCGTACATCTGCCAAACAATTTGTTAACGAGATTGGGGAGAGGATTTCGCTACAAACTGGCGAGATTCGTAGTCTCGAGTTTTGAAACAGAAAATCTCTTCAGGAATTCAACGTGATAATGCTGCTTCAGTAATCGGTACCGTTGAGAATATTGTTTTGTTTAACCGTAATTAGATCTGGATATTGTTATCACGCTATTGAAATAAAGTACAGAACTACAATCATGTCTGGAATGCGAAAAACGTCGTAGTACTCGTATGGACGCTTACTTTAAGGCTAGCAGCCAGCGGTTCGAATATCGTCCAGTCCACCGCTGTCAGGTTATTATCCTCCAACATGATGAAGTGGAGTCGTGGGGTGGATAAAATGCCTGGTATTTTGTCCGGAGCACGAAGCGACGCAAAAGCGTCCACAGTAATCGTTACTATCCGGTTGTTAGCCAACCGCAGTGTCTCCAGCGCAGCGAATCCCGCAAACGTATCCCGTGTTATAGACGGCAGGTGGATCGTATGGAGAGTCAGTTTCGTCACGGTGGTTTTGAAGTTCTTGAGGAAGCGGCCCACCGGAAACGGGCCATCAGCGGGGACCACCCAAAAATCGTACAACGCGATCGCGGTCAGATTCCGGCGATACGGTAATGGTGCGGAGGTGTCCAGCAGACAACTCGGCGGGCATTTGGCGCGGTCCCACCGGCCTCGATGGTCGATGTCGCCCAGCCACAGTTCAGTGACGTTGGACGGTATTGTGGTGACGTTGAAAACCGGCCGGTTACACGAACAATAATCCCATTGGGCGCTGCAAGCACTCATCACCAGATTATTGCAGTGGCCCCAGGTGGAAGCTGATTTGTACAGAACAAAACCTGGTGGCATCCCGTTCATAAAGGGCATCGAAGCAACCACCGGAATGATCAACATTATTACTGCCACAAACCACAGGCTTCGACTAGTAGTCGTCTGGTCCTTCATTTTTGGAGAGCGGAAGAAAGGTTAGCTGCTGGCATGGGGTGATCCGTTGTTTATGCCTCAGCGATGTGCACAGTTTGCAGTTGACCGATCCAGCGGTGAAAACCGTTTTCGTTTTTACTGTACGTACAGATGCTGTGGAGTGTTTTACGGCGGATCAGTCCGGTGATGAATGTTGTGCCGCACCATTCAGTCACGTTAAACATCCGCGTACAGCATGTTTTCGTTGCACCGGTAACTAAGGACAAGAAGACCTTGGGCAATGACTAATGTATCGGTTGACAGTAACTGGCATGACTTCAGAGTTTTAAACCAACCACTTCCGCAAAAAAATTATGAGCTAGAGTGCGCATCCGGCTGAGAGCATTGACTGGTCCTATAGCAATAACAAAAGATTTGTCGGTAACACAGCATCAGCTAATTAAGAAGTTTTGCAACTTCTCACAACGTTCTACTGCTCATACTTGTAAAGTTCAGAAATGCAGATATTTTATACTTGCATAAGTACAGAGTACCATGAGTACGTACTAACCAGGGCACATTTTCCGGGTGTAAATTCAAAAAAATCTCATCTCTTGTAAAAAGATAGTATACTACTGTGAGGAGAGAAGCGGCTCACGTAAAGCGACAAAATTTTTCAAATGATTTCAACGTATTGCGCCGTGGTGCAGTGGTACTGCCTACGCGGATCTAACGACGTAGCCGGGGTTCGATTCCCCCATCGGCGCCTTTTTCAGCCGTATCTCGGTTTCCAGTGGATAGCGCCCTGGTTTTACTACCATAGTACGATATGTCTAAAAAACTTATTCCATCTGCCATGGTCAATGGGCGTGCCCGAAACAGAATTTAACAATAAATTCTACACTATGCTGTAGCCTATGGGCAGTGCACCGCATCGTACTTTATTACGTTACCGAACAATTTGTACAACGCCAGTTTAACTTAAAAACTCGTTCAAAACTTTTATCTGTTAACTTTAACATGTTTATTCAAAAGTTTATTCAAAACTTTTATCTGTGGACGTCAAAAGATGCTCCATATCCACACATAGTTCTAACTTCTAGCGCTATGTATACTGCTTTGGATGTAACAACCTTATGAAGTGCACTGCGATCATTATTTACCGTTTCTTTGTAGACATGGTACAGTTTACAGTTTTTTCAGTAGAAAACAATTTGCACTGCTTTTTCTTTGATTTGCTGGACGAGTACTTAAATAGTTAAATTACATAGCCTCGTACAGGTTGTTCAGTACTGTTACAATGAATGATGCGGTGCACTGGCCAAAGGCTACAGCATAGCGTAGAATTTATTGTTAAATTCTGTTTTGGCCACGCCCATGGACCATGGCAGATGGGATAATTTTTTTAACCATACTACGGTAGTATACTATCTTTTTACAAGAGAGGAGATTTTTCTGAATTTACACCCGGAAAATGTGCCCTGGTAAGATAATGCAAGAACATTAACGAAATAACGAAATTAAAACAAAAATGCAGTAGGACTGGAGTACAACAGGCGGTTACTAGCGTTGGTAACATGCAACTTGGTACAGCGAGCCTCGAAAAACATGCCTTTGCTTGCCGATTTCCAAAGAAGGGCGACAACACTGCGATAACTGTTCTTAGACAAAACTTCACCTAACAATGTAATAAAAATGTCGCTCACCACACATAAACAGAAGAAAATGCATCCAGAAAAGGCAAAAGATGATCTAATGATCTACAACGCAGAACCCTTGGTAATCCTAAGGGCGGCCATCCATCCAAGTTCTAACCGGGACTGACGTGGGTTAGCTACAGTATATTCCAAAATCAACTGGGTTTGGCGTTCAGGTGTTTTATATATACGAGTATGTATATAATGTCGGATAGATTTGCCGGCATCCGATATCAGTTTAATTCCGGCAGTGACTGATGCACAGATAGGCTTACACTTAAACCTACTAAAAGTCTCAGCAACACTTGCAAAAGTAGAACTAACGTGCTAACTAACTCTGAAACGATATAGACTCCTTTTTTTGCACTAAATTCATTTGATTTACCCGTTATGCTTGTCAGAACGACAAACAGTTTCTATGGGATTTGACTGTCGCCGATAAGTTTCGGCAGACTTGTGCTGATCAGACGTCGGAACACTCTGGTTCTGCATCAGAAACGGCCGAATAGCGGACGTTCCCTAAATATGCAGGAGGAAAGTTAAAAGCAAGTTGCCAGTCTAGAGTGATCAAGACTGATACCGATATTAGCGATGACAGGGGAATTTATAGACTACGAGGAGCACTAGATACATCGCTATCAAGATGAGAACAGGCGAATCACAGATAGCAGTAATTGAACAACCGCAGTGACGTAGGAGAAGGTGTACAGTAATTATAGGTAAAGAACGTACGTACTAGCATCTATACACGTCACATGTGATATTTAAATTGCTGTTAATTTACGGCACATAGTGAAATGTTACTTTCAGACTTTCACCAAATACGAATGTACAGATAGTAGGCCGCAATTACCAAATTATCAGCCTTCCCGCGAAGCTCCTCCAGTAACTGGATCCCGCCCAAGAGGAGCGAAAAATGTGAGCTGCTCCGGAAATACAGACTGTAGATAACCCTTGGCATCTGATTAAAAGCACGGCAAATAAAATTTATTACAAAATACAGTACGTATCTCAATTCGTGTGTGCAGTATTCTTACAGCACCCTCGTCAAAAAGTTTGTTCTAAACTGTTCAACATACCTCAAATGTTAAGCCGTTTATCATAAAATGTGCCGACGGCATGATTTTGGCAGCAGATCTTATGTAATGATTTATATCAATACGAAAACGTATCGAAGTTACAAAATTTATTCGAAACTCGTATCCGCGTCTTCGCAACTGTTTAGCCAAAACGTTAAACAGAAGCAAACGTAATACAAGAAGAATAAAAGCTTTGTCGGTCGACCGACATGTAAACAATATCTCGCTCAGCAAGAAACAATTCCAGAAAAATAAAAAAAATAAACCAGCCAAATTCCAAGATTCTACACTACGAATTACTCCGCCCATGTTAATTGCCAACAGTCCCGACGCCGTCGCAATTCTGGTTCATTGCAAATAACAACGCAAGATATTGCATCTAAAGCAAAAGCTTTGTCGGTCGACCGACATTGATCGCCTCGCCACATAACCTAAAAAGCGATTTTGATCCATGTGTCGCCGTTATAGAGCATCAAAGCTTTTCTGCAGAACCTTGATAATTAATCAGTAATGAAAGGCATAGTTTCTGTGCAAGGACATGATCGGTCGACCGACAAGAATTATCCTCAAAAGCAAAAGTCGCAAAAACAAAAAAGAAAAATCCCAAAAAAGAAGCAAAAGTCTTTCGAAACAAAAAACAAACTGCTCCAATTTACCTAGTTGGAGGCAAAACGTTAACGACAAAATTTTGAGTAATACCTGACACTGCCCACGCGGTGGCTGTATTACCTTTGCTGCCGACTACGCTCACTGTAGGCTACTTTCATGCTGCTTCTGATTGGCTGTATGGCAGTTTCAGTGCTCACCGCAAGTTCACGTTCAGCGCCGTTGCACCCAAGCTGATTTTGACAGCCAGTTTTGGTAAAGGCAATTTTCGACTTTTTTGTAACTGTGCTTTTGAAATGGTTTCTGGTATTTTGTTTGAATCATTGACGTTTTTTGTTTTATGGCTGTCGACAGCCAAATTTTATTTCAAAATATTTAAGAAAAGCACTGCTAGTGTTGATAAATTTGCGTGGCACTGTCACACACGACATGCTTATGGAAGAAGAGCAACATTCGACACAGTCTGCAATGATGCGAGGACCCACAGCAATTTTGGATTCATTCTAGGGTAAGAGCTTATCGATTAGTTTCCAATTTAAACCCAATTATTGTGTGCGCTTTTATTTCCAGATCCTTAGGAGGCTCTGCTTAGATGGACAAAGTGCATGAGGACATGCAGTAAAGCAACAGGTAATCCAATTGTGTAGTAGAGCGCTATTTTCAGCTACAAAACGATAAAAAAAATTTTAGTTTAAGGGGAATATTAGACCTTTTTGTTACCTTAAACATAAGAAGCGAGCAGAAACTAGATTTTTTACTAAAGAAGGTTTCTTTAGGTATTTTAAAGTGCAGCAGGGACAAGTTCAACGTATTAAAATTTGAGTTGATTTAAGTCTTTTTTTCGCTTAATATTTGCATGTCGACATGCATATGTCTTTCTTATCGCTTATTTGCATGTCGACATGCCTATTTCAAAAGTGGCAGTCAGTGCGTAATTGGTGGTGCGTATATGAAGTGTCCATAACTTGTTTTTGCCATTTTTCTGATTTTCTTTCAAATAATAAATTTTTTAAAAGTAAAAAATAATGAATTAATGCGTTGTTGCTGCACTGTCCTGACCATTGCAGTTGGCTCATAAAAACAATACAGAATATTTATGGCAAAGTGTCCATTTTTCCATTCGATTTATTTTACTGACCGAATGCCCCGTTAACAAAAACAATAATTCTTAATTTAAGATTTTTCGTTTGAAAACTACATGTCGACATGCACAGCAATTTTGTTGCTGGTGTATTAAAAGTCCTAACACGCAGCGCTTTTCTGTAACGAATAACCGTACTTGAATGCAGTAGATCAGGAATGCAGCATCTGTTGCGCTCAAGTAAACCTTGACTGCAATTGTTGTGCATCTGAAAATATCTTATTGTAAGTAAGTTAACCATGCTGATGGTTTAAAATTTGAATGTTTTGCAGGGCAGATGAAGTGTTGCTCTCCAGGTCCTTTGCCAGACGCGAATTCACCGGGAAGTGCGTGGATCCATGATTGACCATGCGACATCCATGATTGTCCGTGCCATCGTGGCGATAATTGACTTGTTATGCAATTAGTAGTCGCTAATGCTTCCATGCTGGCTCTTTTGCAATTTCTATCGCTCTTGTCAGTTTTCCGTTTATGCTTCTGGCGCATTATCAAATCGGTCTTTTTACTTAATTATGTTGGTGTTTTCATGAGAAAGTATGTCTCGGATGTTGGCTTTTTTGTGCAAAACTAGTTATGTGAAATATACCGAAATAAATACAAAATGGTATCTGATATCCATATCTAAATGTTTCATATTCGTAAGTTTTATATAAAAAAGGAGGTAATCTGTAATATCTAAGGTTAATTCAAAAGTGATCATTAAACTATGTGATATTTCTGACGAGGGGCAAACGGGCACTTTTAAATTCAGATACAGTATATGTACGACTACCAAAGAGAGAAAATAATCCATCAAGTTGGAGCTGCTGCTCGATCAACCGTTCCTAAATCACAAGCCACACTGTAGCCACCTTGAACTTCGATACTGTAACGTTACGACAGTAAGTATTTAGCGCGAATTCCACCAGTCTCTTCTCTGCCGCTGGTACGTGAGTTGTTTATGTGATTGTGAGTTGATGCAATAAAGCATCTTCAGTGTTGGCCGACGTTCATAATTAATTACGGATTATAGCATGGTAAACACGTATGCTCGTATCTTATTGACATCGCTGCTTGTTAATAAAAACTATTTTAGCACAAGCTACAGCAAAAAGCAGCAAAAGTACAACAGTATCTGGAAACTGGGGTTGTTAGTCGTACGCACGATGTTGCTGGCTCAAGTAGAAAGTGACAGTCCAGCGTTGCGTCACCAATAGCATATCTGTGTTCGGTGAAATTACGATGGTTTCATCAAAGCCGCGGTAATTTTTAAAAAATATTCCCGAAGCGAAGGCGGAAAGAAGCGATTGATGGGATTTTTAGCGGCCCGTTGCTCATCGCGTGCCTTCTTAGCAAAACCCGGAACTCCACAACCTTCATAGGTTTTCCCGGTCATTGGCGCCATCGTATTCACTAATCCGCTCACGTCTGGCTGCGGTACACCACTACTGTAGTTCCCACACGTGAAATAGTCAGTTGAATCACGACAGTCGGCCAGCCCCGGCCGTAGTGCAGTGTAATAACGGGGTATCTTGAGGTACCACTCCCATAGATTGTCCATGGACGGACAGCGGCACAGGATATCCGCTGGACACAGCGGATTCCACTGAATATCCAAAAACGGGCGAAGATCCTGCAGAGCAAGGCTGTACAAGAGCTGGTTGTCGATGCCGGTCAGGTGGTTTCCCCATAAATACACGTGTTCAACGGCTGGCATGGTGAAGAAATGGCTGAAGTAGATGCGGTGAATGTTGTTCCGGGTTAGTGAAATTGACTGCAAAAGTATTTAACAAAGTTTATCTGTGTAAGGTTCCAATATGATGGCTGGAAGAACAGGCTATCAGAAACCAGGGAATTATTGCAAAAACCGTGAATCACCTTTACGGTTTGTATAACGCTGATCGGATGTTATCGTGATTTTTAAATTTATTTGCCGGAAAGGACGGATTCTACAGTAAGTAGCCTAGAAGTTATTGGTAAAAACCGTAGTTGATTACGGTTTATACTACGCTAATCGAGGCAAACCGTTTAGTGCACCGGTTTTGTATGCTTACTTTAAGGCTGCCAGCCAACGGTTCAAATATCGTCCAATCCAGCGTTGTAAACTCATTGCCCTCAAATTTGATGGTATTGAGCCGTGATGGGTTTAAGATCCCTGATATTCTACTGGGAGCGCGCAGGGACGTAAAAGCGTCCACTGTAATCGTCAATATACGATTATTCGTAAGTCTTAGATAGTCCAAGGCAAAAAAACCGGCAAAGGTCTCTTTTGTAATGGCCGGTAGATGGACAGTATGGAGAGTGAGTTGTTTCAATGTCGGTTTAAAATTACTGAGGAAGCGGCCAACCGGGAACGGCCGGTCGTGGGGAATCCAGAAATCGTGCAGTTCAAGCGCGGTTAGGTTCTGGTAATACGGCAAAGCGAATGTCTCCCGTACACAGCTCGGTGCGCATTTTATTGGGCGTACAGTCCGGTCGATATAAAAATCTCCGAAGTGCAAGTGCGTGACATCGGACGGTACAACGGTGAAGTTGACGGCAGGCTGGTTACATGAGCAATAATCCCATTTGGTGCTGCAAGTTCCGAACACCAGATTGTTGCAGTGTTTGGAGTCGGAAGCCGAGTAGTACACTACAGATCCCAGTGGCAGAAAATCTAAACCGGTAAGAAACGGCGGCCAAGCGGTAACCGGAATGATTGACAGTATTACGGTCACGGCGGACACAAGCCAGAATCTCCGGTTACTGGGGTTAGTACTAGTAAGATTCTTCATTTCTGCACAGGGGAATAAAATTTTGCTGCTTGGGTCAGCGTCTAGCTCACCGATGTGCAATTTGCGTTTGGTCGATCCGACGGTGAAAAAAAGCTTTTGTCTGTTTCTGCACAAGTATTATATAGTCTGTACTTAGTTGTAATAATCGGTTTGCGGCAGATCGATTTAATATTGAATGATGAGCAGCATCATGCGCCAACGTCAAACATCCTGGTTCAGTATATTTGCGGTTGCAGCGTTAATGAACGACACGATCACTTTGGGTTAAATGACTAATTTTCCACTTCACAGTTGGCAAGATTTCTGAGTTTCGAACCTACAACTTCCGCAAAACAATTATGAGTAAAATTCCGCATCTACCTGAGAGCAAAGAACTCTACTGAGTAGTTAAAAAGGCAACAAGTCTGCAACACCCGGTGTTCCCAAGCGGTCACCCATCCAAGTACTAATCGGGCCCGAAGTAGGTTATCTTCCGAGATCGAACGGGATCGGGAATTTTCTACGTGGTATGGTCCTAGACAAATGCATAGATATTTGTAACGCCGCTTCTGATGCCGAATCAACCCGGCACAATTAATAAAAAGCCATTTTAATTAAATACGTTTGGGTGAATAATTAACAAAATATAAATAAAATAAATATAGTTTGCTATTAAACCAAAAAGCCGTCTATTTAAAAGGCAAAAAGTCTACAACACCCGGTGTTCCCAAGCGGTCACCCATCCAAGTACTAACCGGGCCCGACGTAGGTTATCTTCCGAGATCGAACGGGATCGGGAGTTTTCTACGTGGTATGGTCCTAGACAAATGCATAGATATTTGTAACGCCGCTTCTGATGCCGAATCAACCCGGCACAATTAATAAAAAGCCATTTTAATTAAATACGTTTGGGTGAATAATTAACAAAATATAAATAAAATAAATATAGTTTGCTATTAAACCAAAAAGCCGTCTATTTAAAAGGCAAAAAGTCTACAACACCCGGTGTTCCCAAGCGGTCACCCATCCAAGTACTAACCGGGCCCGACGTAGGTTATCTTCCGAGATCGAACGGGATCGGGAGTTTTCTACGTGGTATGGTCCTAGACAAATGCATAGATATTTGTAATGCCGGTTCTGATGCCGAATCAGCCCGGCACAATTAATAAAAAGCCATTTTAATTAAACACATTTGTGTGAATAATTAACAAAATATAAATAAAATAAATATAGTTTGCTATTAAACCAAAAAGCCGTCTATGTAAAAGGCAAAAAGTCTACAACACCCGGTGTTCCCAAGCGGTCACCCATCCAAGTACTAACCGGGCCCGACGTAGGTTATCTTCCGAGATCGAACGGGATCGGGAGTTTTCTACGTGGTATGGTCGTAGACGAATGCTTAGATATTTATAACGCCGGTTGGGATACCCAACCAAGCCGGTACCAACACCACTTTTTCCGCTTCTTGATAAATAATGCCGCTGGATTTTGCAACGGTACCGTGAGTTTGTTTTTGATATGGCACATCATGAGTGGCGCACAAGTTGCACAATCATGCGGTCTGATCAAATTTAATATTCGTATGTGCACTGGTGAATAATAATTATCAGTATTATGTTTTTTAAAAATTTTGTTAAAGTTGTTGCTTTTTTGCTTAAATGCATTAGTACTTGTATCAAAATAATCGGTACTCTTCGCACTTCGTTGCACTTTAGAGATGTATTTGCAGAATGCTGTATTTTTATTAAGATATTCTTAATATCTGATGCTGTATAGTGTAACACAGGCGATCTTGCTAATATAACGAATTCCCGACGAAATTATGAACGTTTTAGTTTAAGTAAAACAATTATCGGGCACATGCACCGACGGCGTATATAGCATTGCTTCACATTATCATAACCACACGACTGCATCAGAGCTAGACACCGCTATCCGCTGGCTGCACTTTATTGCTTATCTACACAGGTGGCGTTCTTGACGTGACATTGAAATCATATGAGCGGCTAAATTTACAAATCAATGTAAACACCGTACGCGTACTTACCGCGTTTGCGCGAAACTCTCTTCCTGGAACCAGCTGAAGTAATAGGTATCGATTGCATATATTGCACCGCGGCAGCCGGCAAATTACGACCAGAATGACGTTTTCGGTCGGTACTGCGCCGCGGGGGAACTTTCCAGAATGTTTTGGTGCATCACAAGACGCATACTCGTTTGTGCGTTGCTGACTCCGGGAATAATATTCTTTGGCAGTGCGTTCTCCGTAACTAGTCTCATTTCACAAACGTTTGAAATTTGTTTAACTTTAACTACAGTGCAATAAGCTACAGTCTCAACTTGCAAATAGCCTTTATTCGAACTTGGAACAGTTCTTATTACCTTGGAATATCGGTTGAAAAGAAATCGTAAGTATCTAAATGTATAAGACAGTTTGAGAACTGAATGCCGTAATATACACAAAAATCTAGCTATATACGTAATATTAAACGAGGCGTAATAATTATACTTTTATTCGTTGCTTATAAGATGGTTTAACGTAGAATCACAATGGACCGGGATGCACGAGTTAATATCAACGAGCGGGACGATTTACGCCGCGCCTCAATAACATCGGAGGAGAGCTTCTGGGATCATCCCATCCAGTCTATCCGGGAGACCATCGGTCACGCAATGGACGCCGTGATGCCGCATATGGATCGTGGGGAGCGTCCGTACGACGAAGAAGCAGCATCACCCGACGAAAACATCAGCGTGGTTATGACGTAGTTGTATGGGACACCAGCAACGCTAATGTGTGATGTACAGATAAATAGCATTCGGTGTGATTATGCGGGTTAATTCATTTTGCTTTAATTCAGTAATACTTGCACGTCAATGCTGTTCTGGACCTTAGGGTTAGAAGTTTTCGCGATACGGAAATGTATCAGTGTACAGTTGCTGCATATTGCAGAATTTTTGACTATTCCTCGGTGGTTCGTACCATTCAGCGTGCATTGGTTTTATTATGGTAAATTACCAAAATAAATTCCAAGAAATCTGCAATATTATATTAATGTGAATGGAAGTGTGAGTATGAAAGCAACACTGCCTGACAGTACTAGTCTTTATTAATAATCAATGCACAAATCAGGTGGAAGAAAAATAAACAGAGTACATTATTCACAACAGCAAAACTTCATTTAAACTATCCACTCCGTCCATCGTGCCAAGGATAGATGCTGCATTTCCGCGCTGAATTTCCAGCGATAGCCGTTGACGCAGAAATTCATGTGATCGACTCTCTCCCGTATGCTGCTGCAGTCTTTTGCCCAACTCTTTCACAATGGCAATAGCCGACGGGCCCCAGGGGCCCATCGTCTCAAAGACGATCGGAGAAAAAATATAGCGCCCTTGCAGATAAGCATACAGTCGGGACTTCTTTTCTTCTGCTTGTACTGCAGCAGCACCTGCCGTGACCGACGTGGACTGAAGATGGGAAAGGGCCATTGTGTCGACGCAAGTCACATCCCAGGCCAGGCGCATCCCTCTTTTCCAGGCAAAAGTTGTACAACCGTCTGGGCGTTGATCTGTTATAGAGGATGTGCCGCGTGGCTCAAGCTTAGCCGGAACACCAGCTGACCCACAAGCGCGGCATATAATACTGTTTAGTCCTCCGTGGCGCGCATGTCTACCGGCTGAGTAGCTGCATGATAACCCGTGGTGTCCCAACTTGTCAACGCGTTTGTGGCATTTGGTGCAGTTATGCGGCTCACAGATATCGGCTCCAAGACGTAGGCCAATTGAAATTTTTATCGTTTCGTCGTCGAGTAGATTGCCGATGTGCGCTGAGGGAAGTGCGTTCAACCAAATGCCGGCTTCCGGTCTGGACTGTGCAAGAAGGCGGGCTGTGTTAATGTCGTCGTCGCGAAATAAGTCCAATAAAACCGAAACTGACACATTACAGAGCGGTAAGTCCCACGTTTTTTGTAGCTTTCGGAAGGCACCTTCTGGCATTTCTGATTGTCGGGCTTTGGATTTGTCGGGCTTTGTCGGGCTGCCTGACATAATGTTGATGTCAGACTTTTAGGAGTTCTACTGAAGTACTCAAAAACGAACCCATTACAGCAACAGGCAACAAAATTAAAATGAATGACTTTCAAATGCTGCTGATTAGACTCGGCATCACAACCGGCGCTATAAATACCTAAGCATTTGTCTACGACCATACCACTAACCACGTAGAAAACTCCCGATCCCGTTCGATTTCGCAAGATAACCTACGTACGTCGGGCCCGGTTAGTACTTGGATGGGTGACCGCTTGGGAACACCGGGTGGTGTAGACTTTTTGCTTTTTAACTAGACCGGCTTTTCGGTCTGTTAGCTAACTATACTTATTTAATTCATATTTTGTTAATTATTCACGCAAATGTATTTAAGTAAAATAGCTACTAGTAACTGCGACGGGTTGATTCGGCATCACAACCGGCGTTAGAAATAGCTAAGCATTCGTCTACGACCATACCACGTAGAAAACTCCCGATCCCGTTCGATCTCGGAAGATAACCTACGTCGGGCCCGGTTAGTACTTGGATGGGTGACCGCTTGGGAACACCGGGTGTTGTAGACTTTTTGCTTTTTAACTAGACCGGCTTTTCGGTCTGTTAGCTAACTATACTTATTTTATTCATATTTTGTTAATTATTCACGCAAATGTATTTAAGTAAAATAGCTACGAATTACTATGAATTACTTTTTTATATAAAGCCGTGACTTTTGCGCATTACAGAGAATTCGAGTCATAAACATTGAATAAATCGTTTTGTTGAGGTACTTGGCACAGTGACTGCAGCTAGTCCCGAAATACATACATAACTACATAATATCATGGTAATAAAAGTAGGAAGTACAAAAGCGCGCATTGCATCGGATTAGATACTGAACAGAAGACACAGGAACTCTACCACAGAAAAAAAATAACCGTGCAATAGAATATGCAAACCATAGCCGCCGTGCATAAAAATTAAAAACATGAAAGCCGGTACGACAACCCGCCCAATCAACAACTGACTAGTCCAATGTCTCCACAAAAAGCCGGTGCCAGTTAAACTAACATCTTCGCACATCACACTAATTATATGTCAAAAAACTATTGTCACACGGCACGCAAATAACAAAACAAAAAATTGTAAAGAATAATTAAATCTAAAATGGCTGTCAAACTAAAACGTCTATCAAAGGAACTTCAATTTGCATGTTTAGATAATGATGCATGTTTATATATGGGAAGTATCCGGCACTACATAATGGAGCAGCTCTTATCCCCGCCGCACCCCACCGGCTTTCTCTTCTTTTTCTCCTTCTTGGCGTCCTTCTTCGAGCCCTTCCCGTTGCTGGAGGCTTCCCCGCGTTCCCGTTCCACCTCCCGGGGATGCGCGGGTTCGACGTCCCGGACGATGGTCTTCCCCTCGGTGGGGCGCTGGTCCACCACGTCCCGCACCACCGTCGGCGGCGGCGTGACCACCGGCGCCACGTTCTCCTTCCCGGTGTCACTGTCCGGCGTGGCGGAGACCTCCGGGCCCGGCGCACCGGCCGAGGAGGTCGAGGAGGTGGACTTGGAGCGGTCCTCCTTGGTGCTGGAGCCGGAGGTGCTGGTCTGAGGCTGGATGACGTGCTGGTTGTCGTGGTGGTGCGGGTGGGCGTGGTGGTGGTGGACCAGGAGCGGGAACTCCTTGTCCAGCTCCACGGGGTCCAGATGGGGTTCGGGTTCGTTGGGCAAGGGACTAGGCGCGGCGGACAGCGGGCGAATGTACTGCTGGATCTCGTCTTCGGCCTCCTTGTACAGTTTGCCTTCAGGTTTGAAGGGATTGTCGTCGTCCACCAACAAACTGCAAATCATTGTGGAATTTTAAAAATTTCCGGTTGCGCAACACTTTACTGGCAATGCGACCCTGGAGTTATGTAAGTCTCAAGAGGCACTTGTAATCGGCTTCGTCTGGGAAACCGGCTTATATTATTTGACGCAGTAGGTTGAATTTGGCAATTCTACTTTTCTGGAAAAGTTTACTTCCGGTTCGCCGATAAATAAAATTAATCGACTTTCTTAATAACGATACCAGAAACAGTAAATAATACAGTAATTATTATAAATATTAAATAATATAAATACTAATTTTTATAAATTGTGATACTATAATTTTGAATGAAATTTATTGCATATGTGCGGTAATAACACACCGCGATATACTGCTTTGAATAAACCAAATAAATTACTTAATAAACGATGATAACTATGTTTTTGCTGGGATGATGTATACGTACGCTTCAATGGGTTTCTGGACCGTGCGTATCTGGATCACGTTCTGGCCGCTGGTGACCGTCTGCGGGACGAGCCGCGGCGGCGTACGTAAAGTGCTGCCCGACACCGTTGGCGGTGGTCACTTGCACCGTGGGTGACGACGCGCGGTCGCTGTAGTGGAAGTGTGTCTGATGCGACAGCGTTTGACTGTAATAGCCGGCTGAGTGGTGCTGCGGCGTATGCGTCGACGATCCCGGACTGGCTACGGCCGCCGCCATTTTTCCGTTACTCCGCGCGCTGCGCGGTGGTGACTCCTTGGTGACCTTTACAAAAATTTGCTTGTTAACGACACCGGTAACACAGGAAACTTGACTAACAAAAGAAAACACTGGCCACCCCAAGTCCTCGGTAAGCTTTACATACATCATACCATCAACGACTTCGCAAACGTAAAAACTTGGGAAACCACTGATCACCGGAAGTTATCGCTGATCTTTATATAAATCAAGCAATTTATACATATTTTCCTAAAAATTTAAGAAATCCAGTAAACATAAGAAACCGCTGGTACCCGGACGTCATTCTTGACCTTTACATAAATTTAATGACACTGAAAATCGAAGAAAACCAAGAAAACTAAGAAACCGCGAATCAGAGAAGGTACTCGGTGACCTTTACATAAATTTCTTAATTAACCCCGACAAAATCTAAGAAACCCAGGAAATCTAAGAAACGGCGAGTCAGTGATGGTAATCGGTGACCTTTATATAAATTTGTCAATCATGGAACCTCAAAAATTTTACAAAACCAAGAAACCTAAGATACAGCGAGTCAGTGAAGGTCCTCGAGGACCTTTTTATAAATTCATCGTTTAATGGCGCCTCAAAAATCTAAGAAACCCAGGAAACCTAAGAAACCACTGTTCACCGGAAGCGCCGCTATTTACCTGGTCGGCTTCCGCCGTGGACTTAGCGCTATTGAGCGCGCTCTGGTGTTCCCGGATGCGACTGCGCGCCGATCCCGGGAGGATGAGGATAGAAGGGGGCGGGTTCTGTCGGGGATCCGGGTGCAGGAGGATAGCGGCCGACGGGGCGTAGTACTGGCCGCTGTGGGAGCGCGGAATGGACTGGAGGGTCACCGAGGTGGGGAGGATGGAGATGAGGGGATGCGAGTGGGAATGGCTGGTGCTGGCCGTGGGCACCACGACGACACCCGCGCCGCTCGTCGTCTGGGTGCTGACGTGGAAGTGCAGCTGCCGTTTGCGATTGCTGGGGGAGGAGGGCGAGCAGGGTCGGAGGAGAGCGCCTTGGGGACTGTAAAATACGCAGAAATTAGGGAGTGCCGCTAAAATGTGCCCGTACAAATTGGATTAATGTTTTATGCAGCCAGCTGGAAAACCGCCGTTAAACGCGCATGGCAAAAGTGTTCGACATTTACCAGCGTTTCCATTTTAATTCTACTATTAATATTTTATAATTTTTTTAAAATAAATTTTTTTGTGCTTCAAAGAACTGGATATATTGCTGTAGCCGCCCGCACAAGTTAGACCACAGAGTCGGTACACGGGAGAAAACCGCAGCCAATATACCTACTCTAACCGGGCAAAATGCACGGCTGCCGTACCAAGCAACCATTTGATTGTCAGTGATTATTTTTCCTTGGGAAACTGAGTGATCGAATTAAAAATCACATCATTGTCGTTTTTCTTTATTTCCTGGAGTTATTATTTCCATCTCGCAAGAATCTCCACGTACAGAGTACTGCAACGTGCAAAGGCTACTTGGTGCACGCTAACTCACCCCTGCCCTGCCAGGGGCACCCCAAAAACCACAACAAACCAGGTTTACCAACCAAATGAGCAGAGCTCCAAGTTTTTTTGCTTCCTTTAAGTTTCAATGCTAGTAAAAACCGTCTCTTCAGTGAAATTGTGAATTTAGAAAATTATTAAACGTCTGTGAACGTAGTCATCTAACCGTGCATTTTGCCCGGTTAGAGTAGGTATATTGGCTGCGGTTTTTTCCCGTGTACCGACTCTGTGGTCTAACTTGTGCGGGCGGCTACAGTAATCTAAGTAAAATATACACCACTGAAAATAATATTTAAAAAAATTAAAATGCTAAAGAAATCATTTGTGTAAAAAAAAATTGTATATATAAAAATATACTTGTATGTATATATACGCGTAATATATACTTGTATATATAAAAAGAAGGAGTTTTAACATTGTGCATTTAAATTTTTTTTTAATAATGACAATTATTAATTTCTAGTTCCAGATAATCCTTTTATATATTTTAATGTTTCTGTGGGCGTTTCCCTGAATTATTTATAATATTGTTAATTTGTTTCCTATTAACAGGGCGCTGAGGAAGCGGTTAAAAGGAAATTAATCTTCTTTTATGGATTGGCCCAGATGACCGGCAAATGACCCATCGCTCAAACCACAAACGAGATCTGCGGGCACCACCGAAAATTGCCCAACGAGCACATCTTTCCATTTCGTGATTAATATCGCATTTTCCACGCAGCTAATGACATCCGGAAATATTAAAATAATCGATCAATTTAATTCCACATAAATGGAATTATTTATATCAAAATTTAAAATCGTAATAGATTCATCTTTTTATTTTTTCCTTAATGATAATTTTGAATTCAAACGAGCACGTCTTCCGATTTATGATTATTATCTGATTTTTTCCGCACAGCTAACGACTTCCGGAAAATATTGAAAATAATCGTCAACTG
Source organism: Paramacrobiotus metropolitanus (assembly GCF_019649055.1). NCBI lineage: Eukaryota > Metazoa > Tardigrada > Eutardigrada > Parachela > Macrobiotidae > Paramacrobiotus > Paramacrobiotus metropolitanus. The sequence continues at coordinate 2,180,076 of NW_026570229.1, read as the reverse complement.
AATTTAAAAAAATTAAATTAAAAATATTTTAAAATTTAAAATCTTCCTAAATAAATTTAAAATCTTCCTAAATAGACAATGCTATCGCTTGTCCACTACTGGACTTCGGTTGCGTCACTGTGGTCAGCACGCCCGCATTGGCCAGAGGCCTTCAAACATGCTTGAAGAGGAACGATTTCCCCTCCCCCTTCAAACACCGATTTTTTGTGTGACAAACGCCTGTTTGTCACACAGTTTTCGATTCCCCACATACATTGTTTGACATGAGTTACACTCACTGAATTACGGTTTCTACACATACTTGCGTCAAACATTGCTTGACACTCGCTTCAAACGCGCGGCAAACCGAAGTCTGTGGGGGCAATAAGTGCAAACCGCGGGTACGCTTTAACACTATTTAACGGTTTCAAAATGTTATTCAGATACTTGATTTAGGGCAGAAATGCAGGTTTAAGTGCAAACCTGCAATTTGAAAATTTGACTGTGTGCATGTACAGTTGTCTGTTGTGGATATGTGACTATGATTGTGTTTACGCATTAACTAAATGCGAAAATGATACTGGCAGTATCCCCATAAGAAACTGTTTATTCAAACGTAAAGGTGGTTTTACTGGAAACGGTGACGCTAGTACATATTTGCATTAAGTACTTATGTATGTACATCCTGGATGAAATGCAAATGCCGTAAAAAATAAACATGAGAGTTTGGTGTAGTGGCGGTAACGGCACTGCTACCAAGAATGTTGCTAGCAGTGTTGTATTTACTATTGCCCCAAAACCTTACTTACTTTTTACTTTTTGTCTGGCCATTGACTTTACTATTTACTTCACTATTTACTTTTCATAATCTTTCTTCTTTACTTTTACTTACTTTTCACTTTTTTTATCGTAACCTTACTTACTTTTACTAACTTAGTAATTACTAGTAAAATAGTATTTACTATTCGTGTTTTGCGATAAATCGCAGTACGAAACAAAAGTTTTCAATTTTGCCATATTCGTTTCTTAAGCATATCACGTTTCCAGAACAAAAATAACTGTTTGTACTGTGGGACAGTGTGCTGTGTGCACACCGAGTAATTTTAATTTTTGCTCAGAAATTTGTTTCACTGGAGCGATTTGGTTCTGTGTGTAAAATTACAGTACGTACTTTATTTGACAAAAATTAGCAGAAGTCATTACACCGTATCCGGTGCCAAGGCAAGTATTGCAGTGAAGCGGCACTGGCTAATATGCCTGGCAGTCACGTAACTCGCCCACCTAAGTGGTTGAAAGCGTCTGCGGTGCAGCGAAATTTTAACGATTCCGAAGAAAACCTGTTCTGCCAAACGTAACTGCTATGGAAGAAAGCATGTTCAGCAGAATTCTATTGATGTCCGTCACTTGAGGACGCTTAGTAAAAAGACTGATTTACTAATTAAACTATTCCCGTTTCGCGCCTCTTACTTTTACTTACTATTTACTTCTCAAGCCTCGGCTGCTCTTACTTTTACTTTAATTTTTCTTTTCCGTTTTACTGCTTACTTACTTTTTACTTAATTAGTAAGAGGCGAAAACGGCTTACTAAGTAAGGTTTACTATTTACTTTTACTAAGTAAAGCAACACTAGTTGCTAGCCTTAAAAACGCTTAATCGTGAATTTTTAGGATGAAACCAAGAAACTTGCGCGGCACTACCAGCAGAATTCCTGTAAAGAACGCTTTACATTTCAAGTGCCGCTTTGTATTTGCAGTCGTCATCCGAAAAACCATAGCTGCATTTTTAGACGCGGTTTTTAAAGCGATGCATCAAACTGCGGCAGTCACTGAGCACTATTGTCAAACTCATTTTTGAGACAGTGCTGCCTTGACAAACCAGCGGGATGAAAAGCAGCGACGCATTTCATGAAGTTAAACTTATACGTTATAACAGTCGTATTAGTGAATCCCAGGAAATCCCTGCGGTACTAACCATAATTATAGGTTGTTTATATTTAATTACTGCCTGTGCCAAATGTAAACTAACCTGGCGGCTGACAGACAGGCTATTTTACCGTATAGTTAGTTCTACACAGGGCGCCATACAGTATAGTGTTTTTTCAATGTTTGAAATTTAACTCATTGTAATATTATGTAATTCGGTGTAAACTGTAAAGTGTAAACCTACGCAGATTCAATGATCTGTGCACTGGTTGCGGCCGAATAAAAGTAATACGGTTCACTAATGGTGCAGTAATAAACTGAAAAGCAAAGCAATCAGATGAAGAACATAGTGATGGCAAAATGTGCACGTCGACACAGAAGCAGACAGCATCCTGACTGCTTTCGACTTTCGACTAAATTCAATTTATTGATATCAAAAAATTAAATTACATCAAAATTTTAATTACCTATACATAATATCAAAATGCGGCGCAGTCGTGGTTTCCTCAGGTTCTGCTTGTATGCTTCAAGAAGTTGTGTGTTCCTTTTTAATATGGACATTTTTTGTTGTAAACTGACCGCTTATGTTATTTGTTTCGTTTTCTATTTGTTTGTTTTGTGCCATCATTAACTTTGTAGACATATGGAGCCTAACAGTTTTATCTTAATACAAAATATTACAGAATGTTTTGCTACATAATTTGCTGATAAGAGCGCTTTATAAATTTGTTCATTTTCACTTCACTTTGTGCAAAATCCATTATTTACGCATTTACTAACAGCAATTTACGTCGGAAGCGCTTTTGTAAAAGTACACTGAATCATAAAATTGCCGTTCATCCGTCCTGACGTATTAAATTTCTCTACGAGAAATTTGGCACGCAGTGTTTTCATGGTACTGGCAGTTTGGCAAAATAATCGTACCTTCAAAACTATTTCAGTAAATGACAGTTCAACGTTTATTTTCTTATATATTCAACCCTTGCTCAAAAGAATAAGTTTAAAGAATAACATTATCTTTTGTGGTCCAACTTGAAACAACCACCAACGATTACCATACCGGGTGCAGTTTGTTTACGAGTACAGCATAAGCAAGTCTGATCTTGAGCGATTTGCCGGGAAAGCTTACGTAAACAGCATGTTCCATGGAACAATTTCGTGTTTCAAGATATTATAAGGCGAAATTCAAAAGTAAGCCTTACAAAAATCCCTGACAGCTTGCAACACCAGCGTTTACCAGACCAAAGTACTCATAATAACAGCAAATTCGGCGCTTAATACGGAACGTTCTTTCCGGTTATTCAAAGACCCTTCAATCAAGGTCACCCCAAACTATCGGGAATCATGCATAGTCCAGTGCCAGTTTCATGCCACGAGTGCTCGTACAAGGCGTATAAAAGTTGAGTAAAACATCCGCTGTTTTCGAACTGTTGTTTTCAACAAGTAGATTTAACCCTTTCGTACATGATTGCCGAGTCGTTATATATAACAAGTTACTAGTTTGTCGCGGGCGGTAACACTCCATAACTCCATTTTCTATGGCGACGCAGCTGATATTTGTGTTGACCTTTGCTGCCATTTTTCTAGGACCGATTTCAGCGGTAAGTGACAGAAAGTTTTGCAGAGACATTTGCATTGTGTTACTTTCTAAATTTTTTTAAGTAAACTGTAAAATTTTTAAATATCAGTAGCTTTACCAGTACTAGTAACGAATGCTGTGGCGCTGGTTCAAATGGTTCTGGATCAAAATAATTGTCATATTGCAGTATCTTTGCGCTGCTTTTGGCACCAGAGTTTGAAGAAATTATGAGTATATTACAAGCGGTTTTTTGCGCATTACTTAAACGCGTCTGAAATTTTGTACTTTACCTTTACTTCACTGCTTTCTTTGCCACGAAATTTTCGCTTACGATAAGTGCGGTGCAAGTGCGCATAGGTATATCTGTACACGAATCGTTTTGCAATGAAACGTTGCAACTGATAGAAAATACTGCGTTGGGAATGGAAAAAAGCAAAAGCTTTAGCTGATGCACCGATGAGCCACTCTCTATGAAAAACTGAGGAATTTTTGTAGTGTGACGTGCATTTACAGTGGATAAATTAAAGTTTGTACTGCATAAATGTTTAACATACCAGCATTTCCAAAAATTTCACAAACGTATGCTTTGGCATGCTAAAAATGAATTGCAGACTGCAAAGTTATATTACAGATATAGAGCAGTGCTTCTGCTAAAGAAAAAGCAGCACAGATTATGAAATTCCTTACTGATTGTTATTTGGGTTTTTTTATTTAGTTGCGCGTGGAACGTTGTCAGCAGGAAGGCGAGGGATGCGCGCGTAATGTATCAAGTATACCACCATGCTGTCCGAATGCTGTTTGTCAATATACCGATCCAACATTCGGATTCTGTCGTGCAAAACAAGGAAGCAACGGGTCACCATACCCAGCATCACCCACGAGGCAAAACCGGTCATTGGATGGAAGTGGTACGAAATAAAAAGCACAGATTATCGCTTAAAAATGTTACCTTCAGTTTTTATATGGCACATAAATTGTTCATTAACAACTTTAAAAAATATCTCACGACTAAAGCTTTTCAAGATTAAGCCAGAAACACTTGTACCGGTATGCTTTACGGAAAAACATTCGCGTTGCATTTCTTCGCCTAATAGCCAAAAATGTTTCAGCTGATAAAATATCTCCATTTGAAGGATTTGGATACTGTAGTTGGATAATAATCATTTAATACTCGTAATAGACATTATAATAATAATGAGGATCGGCCAACTTTCCCAGCACCGTCTTTTCAATTTGCCTTTCAGTTTCAACTTTGCATTTTTGCCTTTATCGCTGTAAAAACCGTTATATAAAGAATATAGGTTACCGTTAAAAAGTTTGCCGTTCGAAATTATTTGCCCTTAAAATAAAAAATCGCTCCGGAAAAGAACACCGTGCTGGTTTTAAAATTCTTTCTTGTTATTTCCTAATGTAATTTTCATGTACTGGCTGTACAGTATATCCTGTCTGCCTCTACTTATATACGAGTATAATTTCCGAAGAGCTGCAAATCCATTGTACGACTACCCTTTCTCTGCCGATTCGAGCGTATCATACGAAGTATTCCTTACGGTACAATAGAAGTGTTTTTCAAAATTCAACTGTGGATCCCAACAATTGCTGGTTGTTCCGCTCTCTCTCCATCTCCATCTTCACATTTTTTATGCGGTCAAACTGCACATTTTTTATGCGGTCAAACTGCGAGTGTCCATCAGAATAAGTGCAATCGAATGATATGTGCATTTTATTATACGCTGGCTTTGATATAAACTGTATATATCTGTACCGCTTTCTTGGATACACATAATGTCAAGGTCGCACGCTTTTTCTTTTTGTTTGCCGCACTTATAAATTCATAAATATAATTTATTAGTACTTACAAAAGCATTTTTAGGAACGTACGTAGTTAAGTAACTGCCTTGTACTCTGTATAGTTGTATGTACCGACTACCGCGGTATTAGCCTGTAATATTGCCGCCATTCAACTACTCCTTCAGGAAATCTCGTTAGAGTCGCATTAATCTGCTTTCACAGGCGTACTAATCCAGTAGCTGTACGAATACCCAAAGAGCAGTAGAGAAACAGTACTCCGACAAGCAGCGGTTTATCATCGAAGGTGTTTTTTTTTGTAATTCAGAACAAGGAGATCCGTTTCGATCCAGCGCAATGTTTGACCCACCTGCCCCACCACCGGTGCCTATACCGCCGAATCCACCTTTTATGGAAGTCGACAATCCTACAAAAACTACTACTGAAGAACCACCTGCCAAACCGCATCAATGGCCGATTAAGCGGGGATACATCCCATTCCACATAAGTAAGACATTTATCCAAACTGATATGCTGGATATGTAAGTACTTCAGCGGCCGTTTATTTTACCGCAGACTCTCAATACGACGAGAGCTATTATGGTCCACGATACAGACTGCTGGCGGAAAAAGCAATACGGGCTATTAACAGCATCATGGAAGGTTGCAAAGGGCCAGATTTTTTACGGCCTTCTGGACCGAAAGACTTGCATCCGATTTTGGAGATTATCATAAAGGATAGCCAGTTACAACCTGGCCAGTGTGTGCCCGAGTATGGCGACTTTTAAATAAATAAGTTGCTTTGCTTTGCAGTAAGTTCTGTATGACGTTTTAGAGATGGATTTAGTGAGCAAATTGGATACGTGCCCTGGCCGAAGCCTTCCTGGGAGAATAAATTCAATCCCCGAAATCCAAATATTATCCAGGCTGATGTTCGCTCGTTCGTTCACCACAAAGATTACGTAGTTGAAACGCTTTTTTTGCACGAGACTTTGCATTCGGTATTTAATATAAAACATGAGCACACCAGACGGGACCGAGACCAGTATATCGTAACAAAAGAGGATCGTTTGAGATGTCAAGGTAACGGTGGTGTAAAAAGCATTTGAGAATGTATTTCAACGGAAGTTTATGTCATAGTTCCAGACCTTCCAACGTACTACACTATCGATTACACCGCATCAATGGCCTATCCTTACGATTTAGTAAGCGTAATGGCATCTAACTTCACGGATAATGCCGCAAACGAAATAGATCACACAATGGAACTGCGAAGTGGCATTCCGTCATACTGGGATATTGGACCGCAGCCGTCCGGATTAACATTTTTTGATGCGCAAAAAATGTTAGATTTTTACGGCTGCGTGAACGAGAATCCAATTTCCATAAACAGTAAGTGATCAACTAATAGTACTCGTATTTTTTGAAACAAATATAGTTCTCATTTTTTACAAACTTACGTAAAGGCTTTACTCACTGTGTATGAAGCGTAGACAGATTTTCACAAGTATCTAACTATTTTGGTTGGAAAACTGGATAAAGCACCAACTTATTGAAGCCATACTTACGATACAGTATAGCGTTTATTCTTGCAGACGATGAAAATATCGTGCACTACAGTTGTCAACTTAACACATCAGTCTTTTTTCTTAGTAACTTCAGCATTTTTGCGTTACAATGGATATATTTTTAGCTACCAGAAGAACCGTCTATCTGGCAGATTGGAAGATCAGCTGCACTGGAAAAAAAATAACACTGCGGTATAAGAAAACTGGGCGGGCTGCTGCAGATTTTCACGCCATGATGAACGAATGCCTTCATGTTACGGAAACAGAGCATGCAGTTCTAGCTAACCTGGACATCGACCATTCGATCGGCTCCCGTGGCATATGCACTGTGATTTACAAGGTTAACAGAAACGGGTGTTCCTACCAAGCAGTTGAATCAAAGGGGCGATTCTCGGGCATTGTTATGCGCACCAGTCGAGTTATGCGAACGTTTGAAAGTAAGGCTCTGGAAAACAACTCCGTTCAGAAGTCTCTGGAACTTAAAGATTTAATCGCGGCGTCTTCCCAAAGCAAAGTGACAGCGGAGAACTGCCATCAGTTGTGCCATGTAATGCCGGGTTTATGCGTGGCGGCCAGTGTTGTGAATGGACAGCATTGCACTCTGCATGAACAGCTGAAGGAACCCATACATTTCCGCCGTGACGCCCGTGCAACGACGTACATCGTGTCGGACTGGGAAAACGACGAAAGCTATAACCCGCTGGTCTAAGTGTTTTCTTAGCAGCTTTCACTGCAATTCGCTTCGCATTCCTGTTGCTTTATCATAAAAAAAGTCGTTTGTCATTAACTGAAGCGCCTTCGCAATCGAATATCGTTATTTAATTATTCAAGAACCATTTTTTGTGAGAAATGCGTAAATTACCAGTACATACCATAAAAGCCGAGCTGTTGTAACCGAGCTTGCTTAACTGCAGACTGCTAGCTAAATAATAAATCCGGCATGGATGTACAAGCTTGTCGAGAAATTATGGGCGCATGGAAACAGCGAAAAATGCACATTCATGGGTGGCGCCAACCTCCATACCACGGCACACCGGGCCACATTGTTCACGCGTTACATGAATCAGACATGCCTAGTGCACGTCAAATATTTATAGATCCTAGTTTAACAAAATTATTTTCTTTGTTGTTTTACTCGTAATATGCTGCTTACTTCAGAAGGTAAATTAATATTGGAAGTATTGCATTAAACAATTATTATCGCGATAACTGTAGTGCAGAGGCCATTGTTTTAATGTGCGGTAATCGTCATCTACAGTCTTGTTACATATGCGTACCTGAAAATCAGAAATATTCAAATAACATATATAAAACTAATAACAAGGCGAACGGAACAATAATTTTTACCAGTAGCTGAACTGTAGTGTTTGTACATGTTCACCTATGGCCCCTTTCGTGCCATTCTATGTAATCGGCCTGTTTTTGTATTCCACGTATTTCTATGTATCCCACGTGTAGGGATGGCGTATAGAATTTGTGCTGTACTACTGCGTACGTACAGCTTCTCATCTGTTCTCTGTCTTCCCATTGTGTTCTGTTGCGTTGTGTAGACGCGGATGTGATTTTTGATATTTTCTTCTTTTGCATCCGATGTTTGATCATCTCACGCATGTGCAGCCTCAGTCGCTTGGCTTGCACGCCAGCGTCAGGGCATATTCCCTTCACACGTGTATTCTGTCAGTATTCACGTTGTGTGACTTGTATTCTCCATTATCCTGCTTTTGCAAGTACACCTGACTCTGTCTTCCTGTGCTGTTCTGTTACCGTATTCCCACATATTCTCCCCGTATGCTGCCCGCGTTTCCAATGTATTCTTCGGTTTCTTAGGCTTCTTAGGGTAGGTTTTTAACTAGTACAGCAGGTATTCCTACTGTATTCGCGAGGTGTTTTCCACCATCTAGGGTAGCTTTTAGGCATCGCTACTGTCTTCCTTAGTGGGTCCCCGTATTCTCCCGTATTCTCCAATGTATTCCTGAGTTTCTTAATTAGAAAATTAGAATACGTCTTGAATTCGGGCAGGATATCTGTATCTGCAGAATACGTGAGAATATCTCAACACACTAAAGAAGGGTGCAGCCATATGTCAGAGCTGAATAATAAAGAAATTGCTAATACGGTAGGAATGCAGGCTGAATACGTAGGAATACCGGCTATTTGGCAGAGAATACTGAAACCCTGAAATTAGGCTAGGTATGTACCTAATACCTGATTTGCGATAAGCAACCGGACTAGTACACATGCCCGAAAATCGCGAGCACAAGTCATAAAAAGTAATTAAAAAGCAATTAAGACTGTGCTTACTAGGAACGGGCATGGCCACAGAGAGACGGGCCCGTCTACCAAAAGTGACAATCGGTAGGCCGCAAGTGCACATGCACATGCGAGAGGTAAAAGGATGGATGAATCACAGGAGAAGGGAGAATTTGGTCTGCCGTGTGCCTGCCCGTGGCCGGTCCATCGCGCATGCAGTTTTTCGCAAGGCCAAAGAGGCAAGCATCCCTTTCAGACGCATGACGCGGTGCCTCCGAGTCATGGTATCTACAGCATGGGTACTGGCCGCTTGCTTATCGCAAATTCCGAAATACTCAACGGTTCTCATGCAAGTACTCATAATCCTACTCCTAATTCCGAATTCATACTCATAAGTCATAACGGCTCTCATAATCATAATCATACTTTGGTCCTACTGGTCATCATATTTTTGTTCATTATTGTAACTCATATCTTAACTCATATCTCACATAGTTGTAATGGTTATGTAATATTCAATTACATGTAATATTGCTCACTCTTGGCCTGCACAGCTACCGAACGGCCACTAAATCTGGAACTTTTCTGCACCCCTTTCTCGCTGTTTTCCCACTGTTTTTTTCCATGCCAAAGTATGAGTTTTTTTACTTGAACGCGGAGCTCTTAATTAGAGCTTGCCCATTGGGTAATGGAGATTCATTATGGAAGCATATCTTCTGCATCTTCCTTTTTTTCCCTGCAATTTGTGGAGCAGGCTGCTGGATATACGACGCCTCGCTGTTGGAATAACGGTCGACTGTTGGATATCTGGCCCACCATAAAGCAGAAGCAGCTGGCTGTTTTCTCTACTTTGGACGTTAACAACATCCGGTAAGCCAAGACTCCTCGATCTGGCATCATCCAGAAATTACACGCCGCATCGTTTTCCACCTTTTGCGTTTTGCACACGACGCGGTGCCTCCATCCATGCTGCCGTGTGCCTTACATCGAGGAGGAGGAGCCTCTTATTCCATCAAAGACTGTGCAACTGCCATTCGCCATCGGCATTTGGAGTGGCGGAGTTGTCCAATCAGCTTTTGCTACTTCATTCTTTTTTAGGCCCTTTTGTGATGTGCAGGTCGGCTTGCCCTTTTTGCGGCGCCAAAATATTGCCTTGTTGTCAGTTACGTAGCACTTTGTTTGATTGTTTTCATGAAATTGTGAACTACATGTATTGACTATCTTGAATCGTTACCAACCACAGGACAATAAAGGCTGAGACACGATGTAGTCTACTCAACCGTCCACTATCGTCTACTCGTCAAAATTATTTCATCTCACCTAGAAGCGAAAAAATATTTATTAGAAAATGGCTTCACTGCAAAATGACTTCAGTAAACTTGATCTGAGTAACGAAAGCTAAGTAATTAAATCTGCATATAAAAACTGCGTAAGAAAATCTACCATTGTCCATTTTCGTCCATATTTTTAACTGGTGCTAATGATAAAATGACTGAAATGTGAATGGGCTTACTACGTAGATTCCATCAAACAATACCCGTTGACTTTTCATTTCCACAAAACTAAATTTTGACAAAAGCACCGTGTACACAGTAAAGCAATGGAACGGTAATAACGCAGTTTGATCGTTGCAAGCCAGGGCAACAGCAGATATTAAATGAAGATGTTCAAAAAAATTTAAGAACGGTGCATATTATACGCAAGAGCTATTACTACTTAGTATCAATAATACGGTATTTACGATTAATAAAATAATAATATAATTATTTACTAATAATATTAAGCGGAGTAGCGCACTGGTATGAGTAGCGGCGAAGGTATGAGTTATGAACAAAAATATGATAATCAGTAGGACCAAAGTATGAATATCATTATGAGAGACGTTATGAGTATGAATTCTGAATTAGGAGTAGGATTATGAGTATGAGGACCGTTATGAGTATAAGGTACATACCTAGCCCTTGAAATTATAATTACGTATTATAGCGGACGCGGAGAATACAGTATGAATACCAGGAGGGAGTAAGCATCTTCGGTAGCGCGTTCGTATAGTCAAGACTCTTTGAACACTGTGCGTCAAGTGTGTGCCAGCAAGATTCACTGAACTGCCAACCGTGGAATGTTGCCCATCTGCGTGCACCTTACCGTCAACCGTGGATGGTTGCCCTGATTGACAGTGGCCAAGTTAAACGTGGATTGCCAGCCTTCCGTGGTTGACTGTTAAGCCAGATTTGCAGTCAAACGAGTGTTCAAACTTCAAATTGTCTTGACTATTCGAGCGCGCTACTGAAGATGCTTGTTCCCTCCTCGTACAGTACGAATACAACCGGAATACTTAGGATCTTTTCACAAGCAGGGATACAACAGGGCGATCCCAAGGGCCCGCTGTTATATTGCCTCGCCACCATCAAGCAACACCGTCACTGAAATCAAAATTCCGTGAGAGCTTTTTGGATGACGATGCGCTTGGAGGTGACCCTGAGGACGTGTACGATGACCTATGTACTTTGCAAGAAGCGCTGAAAAACGCCGGGCTGCATCTGAACATCGCAAAATGCGAATTGGTAGTGATCGGAGGGTCCGAAACCGATCGCCAAAGAGTAACTGACGCATTTCTTCTATCGTTTCCTGATTTACAATTGCCACACCTGAGCGCGTTGAATTACCTCGGCGCACCACTCCACGATGACGCGGTTGCGGGCACCCTAGCTGCTGAAACCGATAAGATCGCCAGGATGACTCAATGCTTAAACCTGCTGCCTGCCCACCACGCGTTGTATCTTTTGAAATGCAGCATGGGACCAGTAAGAATGATCTACAGGTTGCGAACTGCACGGTGCTATTTGCAAGGAGAGCTGTTGCGACAGTTCGATAAAATGATAATCCGTTGTCTGTCCCGAATTACCAATGTGAATATCACTGACGCCATATGGACGCAAGCGTCACTTCCGGTCGCACAGGGCGGTCTCGGAATTCGGAGCATTGAGAAGCTGGCCCTCCCGGCCTTTTTGGCCTCGGCTTACTCAGTAGCTAAACTGACCAACGAGATAGTAGTTTTCGACCCGGAAATCTATTGTTGTGGCGCCTTAGAAGACTGGCAGTGAACAACCGAAGCCGATCTCCCGACTTCCGAAACCCGAAAATTCCAGAAGACATGGGATGAACCGATCATCCGGGGCATGGCAGAAGCCCTGCTGGTGGCAGCCCAGTCGGACATGTCAAGTGAAGCTCGTCTTCGTGGTGTGAGCACTAAAGATAACGGCGCATGGCTGGAAGCACTTCCAGCCGCAATCCTCGGAAACTTCCTAAACGATACCACACTCAGAATTGCTGTCGGCCTGCGTCTCGGCGTACCAGTCACCATTCCACACCGTTGTAATTGTGGTGAATGGGCTGATGCGCGAGGATACCACGGCCTGAGCTGCAAAAAAAAGCCGGGGCCGGAAGCCGAGGCACAGTTGCATCAATGCCACTTTAAAGCGCGCCTTCGCTTCCGCCGGTATTGAAACGGAACTGGAACCACCTGGTACTTGCCTTACCAGCGGGAAGCGCCCCGACGGAGTGACTTTGTCCTTGGGAAAGAGGAAAGATGTTGACCTGGGATGCCCCATGTGTGTGCACGGTAGCCTTGTCACACATCGCGGCAACATCGAAGCAAGCGGGGGCAGCCGCAGCGCGCGCAGAGCAGGATAAAGTGGCGAAGTATCAGGAACTCACCCGAGATTACCTGTTCCGTGCATTTGGCGTCGAAACACTCGGACCACTCGGACCGGACGCCTCTCGTTTGGTCACCGAAGTCGGGAAGATGATACGACAGGAAACAGGCGAGGTACGGGCGATGGAGTTTCTGCGCCAACGGATCAGCATTGACATCCAACGCGGGAACGCGGCCTCTGTCATGGGAACAGCACCAGTATCGGCTAACTTAGACGAAATGTTCTGTGTGATTAGGCCGCCTATTTCCGTAGTCGGCTGAGGCTGTGCATTCAGTACAAATCTTTCACTTTTATAGGAAACTTGTGACTGTATCGTTTTGCCAATAAAATTTATATTCAATACTTAGGATTGCTTGGAATACGGTAACAAAAACATGTGGTCGGTTTTCTAGAGCGGTACGAAATGGGCCATATCTAACATGTTTGCCACGCCGACACTAACCGTATTGAATAGATGTATTATAGTATTCTGCAGGCCCGCGCTCAAGCTCTGACTCTGACTCTGACTCTGACCACTCAAACTCTGACTCTGACCACTCAAACTCTGACCACTCTGACTCTGACCACTCTGACTCTGACCACTCAAACTCTGACTCTGACCACTCAAACTCTGACCACTCAAACTCCGACCACTCTGACTCTGACCACTCTAAATCTGACTGTGACCATAGAAACTCTGACCACTTGGACACTTACTCTAAATTATTCTTGCTTCGACCAGCAAACTCGTGTTACTGCTAGTCTTCTACTAAGGTTGATCTGGGACTTTAACTGCAGCTTCTGAAAATCTTGACTATTGACTTATGTTCTGAAAGTGTTGACCACAGGTCCAGAGTGGACCGTGGAATCAACCGCTGACGGACTTCGGGACCCAGCTGTATTCACAACAGTAAAGGTTTGCGGTGGAAACGCTGGGAGTGATTGGAGAAGGCGCGAAAGACATGGTCAGCTTCACTGGACGCCTAATTCGGGGAAAGACCGGAGAAAGCCGTTCTGCCGCTTTCTTGAAACAGCGCATTAGTTATAGCAATAATGAAGGGAAACGCTGCTGCAGTTTTAGGCACTTTGCCGGGCAGAAGTAAATTTGGGGAAGGGAACAATTTTGGTTGTTTTTGGAATTTGTAACCGTAGTATAATCATTGTTGTAATATCGCTGAACACGGAGGAAACCATGCAATACAGTGAGGGTATTCAAACACCCTTAACAAGTTGCTCTATTTCCTAAAGATGCCAGATCTTTTAACTTTGGGTTCTGCATTACAATGGGACGAAGGCTCTATAATTTTCTTCTCTTTAACTTAACACCCGTCATCTTAAAGTACCAAAAGGGTTACTTTTTGATATAGGGTTTGCTGAGTTTAGGAATCGCTAGTGCAAACTAAATAGGGTCCTGCACCTGATGTGCGGGTGTCTTTTGCAGACTACTGACATTTGTTTTCAGTGGTTTTAGACTTTCTGTCCTTCTGTAAAGAGGGATGCGTAAACACCAACTTATTTTTTAACCGATTTTTATCATTAACCGATTTTATCATTAACTCTATTAATTTTTATCATTAACCGATTTAGATAAATAGAATTGGCAAGTGAGAGTTAAAGGGAAATATAACTTTATTAATAATAATTGCACAGTTCAGGTAAGAAAGAAAGAAAAACGCTATCTTATTCACAACAGCAAAACTTCATTTAAACTATCCACTCCGTCCATTGTGCCAAGGATAGATGCTGCATTTCCACGCTGAATCTCCAGCGATATTCGTTGACGTACAAACTCATGCGATCGACGCTCTCCTGTATGCATGTAAGGGAAATCGCATCTTTAACTTATAGAGCCGTTCGTAAAGGATGTTTGAGTACCCTTAACAATGTATAATTCACCGACTTGACTGTACCGATCGTAAGGTCTAACAGTGCAGCAAAGGCAGCCGATACCGATTCTGCATAAAACTAATCGCTGCTAAAATCTTTTGGCGAACGCTAATGCCACTACATAGCGTTATCAAGGAACAAAATCTACAATATAACCACAAAAAAAGCTGAGACATCGAAATCGAGAAACCGGAAAATAATCAAAAAAACTGTAAACGCCATTAGATTCAGCAAGTTTAGAAACTGGGTCATATGCACTTGATTACTTAAAAAGTTATTTAAATCCGTCCCACCGGTGCCGGTTCCGGCAAAGCTGGCTTCGGTAAAGCTTACAAGTCGACTTAGAGAATAATAGCAGTGCCAGTTGCCTAGAACATTTATTAAAGTTTAAGTATGTACTGTAATAAATATGTAATTATTTTATTTGCAAACATGCTGAACCTTAATAACCGGATTGCTGTAAATCGAATTACAATGTTCATATGCCTAAAAAGAAAAATCTGAATTCCCAACCATGTTTACATCAGTCCAGGTTTCGAAGAGACCAAAATCCAGTGAACAAAATTGCTAAGTGAGTGAGGTCCTAGCTACCACTGTCTAGTGAACAAAACAAAATCGCTAGAGCTACCACCACTGTTCAGTGAAGAAAATTGCTGAATGAGTGAGCGACGAAGCCTTTTTTGTGCAGAAAAAGCCGACATTGGGAATATTGTGCAGAACTGCACCGCACTTTCAGAAACTGCGAAAGTTCTAATAAAATAACTGTCGTGCACAAATCTTGATGTGAGTAAGTTCAAACCGCGACGTGTGACCTTTGATAAACCAGCCCACACGAGCCGTAACAATTATGTTGTCGCCCGCAAAAATAGGAAAGTATCTCATCGAGACTGTCTTATAAACGACTCGATAACATCATTTTCTCGTTTCGGTCGGAAATTGGATAAGGCACCCACTCCTACTGTACGAATATTTCTGCCGTAATTGTCACTGAATCAATCTTGCTGTTTATAGAATCTCAGGCAAGTACTGTACTAATGTTCTTGCTATTATTTACTTTTAATATTTATTGAGTATCTTTAGCGTGTTGCTGTGTGATCGACTGGAAGCCAATTGGATTGTGCTGTACTTGAAGTACACTATACTTACTGTATAGATACAAGGAGCACACGAGCCAAAGGTAGAACAAATGAAATGAAAGTAATGAATCAAATGTCGTTCCACGAGCCAAATTGTTTATAGCGATTTACTGCCATTAGCCCAGCCAAAGCCAGATTAGTAACTATTTAACGATAAAGCATTATAATGTCAAAGGAAAAAAATATTTACTACAAACTACAGTTATTCTAGCTCTATATATTTAAAAAGGAAGGTAGTCTACCTTTTGTATTTGATTTATTTATGCAAACGCCAGAATCCACTAACGGGGAAACCGTAGAGTACATTGCTCCACGGGGAAAACCCGCAAAATAAACAGAACGACTATAATGACAAAAATTCAAAAAGGAGAAACTACTAAGTGAATTGGCAATCCAGATACAAAACAAAAATATTCCAACACAAAAGCCTAAGTTGGTTTCAGTTAAGCAAATACAAGTGCTTGTTCAGAAATCAGAATCAATCATTCGACAACAAATTAGACGCTAGTACGAAATGGCACAGTGGAGGGAATGCTCTCCATAAAATTCAGAAGCAATTTTTTCTGCTGTTCCGTTAACGCAATTTCTCTTCTCACTCCCTCTCCGAATCTCTGGCTTTCTAGGCTGATGTCTGGATGTCGACGTCGAACACATCCAATATTCAGATGGTACGCACAGTCTCGCGGTGGCATAACAGCGGTTTTTCCTTTGTCGTAATTTGGCTCGGTCCTCACAAGTATCAGATCCAGATCCGGCGTTTGCTGCGAAAACGGTGTGCGGCAGCCACAGCAGTGGTAACTAGCGTACGATCGCAAACCCCCGCCACCTTTCAGACTGCAGACCTTGAAAGGACCGACATTTAATTCCCACGGGAATTTGTTTCCTATATAACATAAGATTTGGTTGCACAAGTACCAGAAGCCAGACTGCGAAAGGTTTAGCGAATTTATAGAACACCATGGAGCCCGTAATAAATAGGAAAATCTGAGAGATCGTATTCAAAAAAGATTTTTTCGTTTCAACACTCAAAGTTATCGCACAATGACTTCTACTGAAGCCAACCGCACAAGTTGCTCCACTGGTAGATCCGGCCGTTGCCGTTGCCCTGCACACACTGAGCTAAAAATAATACAAGCAATGTGGTTGCAAATATACAGTATATTCGTATACCCCACTCTGTGGAGCAACTTGTGCAGGCGGCTACAGTAACTGTTTAAAATTACCTATCCGACATTCATCCTTCGAAATTTACTCGGTTTTGCAACATGTTTGCTACTTAATTAGTTAGTCTGCTTTTTAATTTACTTAATTTTTGCTAGCAGATCTTTTGTGTGCGCTACTAAATTTTTGCTGAAAGATCTAAGTTCCGTAAGCAAGATCTCGCAGTTCCCACAGTAGCATGGAACCGCAACGGAAGACAGACGCATACTTCCTTACCAAGAAAAGGGAAAGCGTTTGGCCACCATCAGTAAGTGTGTCTAATTCCAAGGATGGTATTATTTGGTCATGTACCTAAGTGGCGGAATCTATTCGCTTTCGTCCCCATATTTCAGCGAGGTGGCATACACCCACATAAGCCAGAACGCTCGTCTACAGGTACACTTGAATGCTTCTGCCCTATGACCTTGCATTCTTCAATGTTACTAGCGACACAAGACGTTACCGGCGAGCTGAAAATGGCACCAACGCTAAGAATGGGCTTTAGTATTTCTTTAAAACGCAGCTTATATTCGCATCTTTTGTAACATAATGCATAATCTGAGAAAATTATCGGACACAAAAAAAGATGGCAGTAGCGCCTGCCGCTGGCATTTGCCACTGGCAGTGGAATTTGTCGTTACAAGGTCTGGCAAGCGGTAAAACATGACCGCAAAGCTTTAAAGCTTCCCATCGTTTCGAAAACTGTAAATTCAGTTGCTGCTACATGTACATTTGTGCTATCGATGTATCAGAAACCACCTCAGATGCATTTTGAATTTCTTTAAATTACCTGCACCGAGTCATGCGACTAAATATGGTTTCCTTGTAGTTGGAATCTTTTACAGCTTTCTCATCGAAACATTAGAAAACCAAGTACTGGCGCATCAGTTTACGCGTTCTTGATGTATACGCGTACCGCTACGCAGGGCCGTAGCATGGTCTGAGCAATGGGGTAGGCGCAACGGCCCAAAAATAGCTGCGCATCCTCCAAGGACAACTGTGCCCTTAAACTTGTCCCAGTCAATTATATGGCAAAAAAATGAATCAACCCTGCAGTATGTGCGCGCTCAAGTGCACCCCATTTGCTTACGGCCATGCCGTTACGTGATCAGAGGTAATTTCGAATTTTCGACAGTTCTGCGCATACCCAACGCTCAACTGCCCGTCATTTAGAGGGACACCGGTACTACAGCGGCACAGCCTATTGACTTTTTGGTGCAATATTTTTGGTAAGTTGTCATTAATTTCAGTTTTCGTTTGTTACAAGAGCAATCTACCGGGCGTGACATCGTGATCTCCTTACTTGTGTTTTATGGGGATAACAACAAAATGGGGATAACAGCAAACAGCAAAATAAATTAGGCAAACGAATAGGACACTCAGTTTTTACGACATCCTATCTTTTTTTGCGAAATAAGACTATGGAATGTTTCTGCAAAAAAACTGAAATCGAAAATGACATGACCGACAAACAACAGCTGTTTATGATAAGGAAGTACTAGTACTGTCACTGCACAGATGCGGCGGTGACCGCAATTAATTTTGTGCAGTGCGTGGCTCCGAGGGCAAAGCGCTTTCGTCATAGTTTTTTTTTGCTACCATGTACCGGGTCACTTCTCTCAGATGTATGTCACCCAATCACTTATCATAGTAGCCCGCTCAAACGTAATTACGAGTATATTATTATATCTACAAATTATAGATAAATGTATGCGGTTCTACCTTTCTGTTGGGACGTGGTTTGCTGTTCCTCGCTCGATGGATACGCTAAACCGCTTAAACCAGCAATCGCTGATGGTACTTCTTCTCGTCCTTTGCGGATTGTTGCACCTTCAGCTGCTTTTCGGTCGATCACTTTACGCCGTGTTCCTTTTGGTTTGCGTCCGCTTTCTTTTGAAGTGGGGCGAACAATTTTCCGATAAAGTTTCCTTCTGCTGTGGAATTTCTCCAAATAACTCGGCAGACTACCCGCAAAAGCGGCAACCGCAATCGAATGACAGCAGATGCCTTTTGTCATAAAGCGATCACATCGGCAATCAACTTCAAATGTTCCCGTCTTCCAGGTCACAACTCTTTCCACGCGATCTCTTGGCTCATCAATAGCGTAGTCAACACAATTGTTTCTCTGAACTTTCGTCTCTGCCTTTTCTCGAATACGTTGCTGCTGAAGGATGGTGCGCGCAGCGTTCCAGTCCAAACGATGTTCGTCTGCCAAGGTTGCTTCGACGAAACTGATAGGAAATTCAATCCCACGATTCGATGCTACACAAGCATTCGAAGCTTCAGGTTTCAAATGCTGCAACAAATCATTATCCGGAACGATTCCAAAAATGTCGATGTACGCTTTCTTCAAAGTGTCAGGTTGGAATAGCACTGCTGTCGTGCACGCTGTCGCATGAACGTTCTTGCGACGGAATTCACCACGCCCAACAATGCTTTCCGCCATTTGCCGTTCTTGATGAAAAAATAATCGCTTCAGGCCACGAACCGTTTCCAGATCAGTCAGCGTTCGCTTTGGCTTTAATTCCAGCTTCTTTCGCACCATAGAATTGGCTGTTTCGGTCGCGTTATTTTGACACAGTCTATCTCCGAATCCAGCTGGCTCGCGTGCTTCCAGTATGAGTTTATGGATGTACTTGCTTTGGACATCTGGGTCAAAGTACCGGTCGGTAAATCCTGGATGCCGCGCTTCCCAGATTTCCTTCAGAGCGGCAAGTTGTTCGTTAAATTCGCGGGTGGACGAAGCATCGATGAGCCCTTTAATAAACGTATTCTGGCTTGGCCGCACAACACCGAAGATATCATTAACGGTCTGCTGCAGCTCGTCTTCTGCACAGTAAGAAAATTCGTTCGCGAGAAGCCGCTTCAAGTTTTGCTTAACATGCAGCACGCACAGCAGGTGCTTTGCTTGGGGTATGATGTCCCTAAAGCGAAATCATGAATTATTGTTCAGCAATTCGTTATTGTTCAATAATTAGTATACACTGTTCTTTTAATTTAAGCAATCACACCGTTCACACCCTTCTACACCATTTTTGCTCTGTGCTGACCCTGCTCAACTTTTGCTCACTTATTTTACCTCTGTTAATTTTGTTTAGTGGCATGGGGTATGATGGGATAAGGAGAAAGCAGAAATGAGCACGATGAACACCAACGAACTATGCGCAAAGTGCGCTTTTGTTTTTGCATGTGCACCATGATGACGGGATCGTTGTGAGATATGATTACAATAAATTCAAATGTCAATCGCATTCAAATCATGCATGGTATGTTCGCGGAACCCAGGAGTGTTCGTACACAAGGTAATCCGCGCAAAAAGCGATGCACACAGTGAAACGGCTTTATAACCATGTAAAAGGTTGTGAACACCTTTAACTGAATATTGCATCTTTGACCAAACCACGTTCATGAGAGTGTAAGAAGTACCAGTATGTACGAATCTCTTTGTTAATGAGTAAGCATTTTGCCTATAAAGCAAAATGCTGGTATCAAAGTGCCAGTATGGCGTGGAATTTTTTTCCGATATTTCTCCGGTCAAGCTGCTGCGATGGCGGCGGACAAATGCTGATCAGACGTTGCTGGTGCAAAGCATCCCTTTGGGCGGCTATTACTCGCAGAACGCAGCAGTTACTAGCTTTTTGTTTCCAAGCCACCTACCAAAGTACCGGGTCACCGGCGAATACGAAGATCTAAGGCGATGCCTTAATTCAGTCACGAACTGCAACTGAAAGCCGATTCAGCGGTCATAGTCGTAGAGGCACAGCAAATTTTTATAAGGCCACGCACTGTTAAGAACCGATGACTTTTGCGGACATCATAATCTTAACTACTTGCGTCCGCCGAAATGTGCGTTATAAGTTTGGATAGCGCATAATGCACCGTATTGCCGGAGTGCTGCAAGCTGGGTCGTGAATATGGCGGCTAGATTTCCGTCAACCCGTCAACCCGTAGCAAAAATGTGTTTCAAATTGGGCGAAAGTGAAAGTTTTCGTGCATGTACACGAATTTGGTACCATGTACCGGACCACTTCCCTAAAATGGATGCGCTGCTTGTGAGCGATGTGCAGGTGATTGTAGCATTTGCTAGTGCGCTAATCGTAACGACAATGCAGCATGAGCTACCAAATAGTAGCTGCGGTATTAAGCCTGAAGCAAAGCTGGATGTTGCCAGTTTTTGCTAACAAAAGGGTTAACTGAAAACCATGGTTTTTATTTGAAAAAGAACTTGACGCGCGCTAGAACTTGACCATTGTAGTACAAGGTATGTAAGTCAACAAGAAAATGTAAAAAATAGAGGAACAAACTTTTTACCTTACGTGCGATGACGTTAATTCGGTAATATCACTGTCTGAGATGGACATCGACCGCTGACGAACGCCACTGTGGTTCCTGTAGATTGAAGTCGCAATTTATTCGAAATTATTTTACGCACACTGCCGTTATGTCAATTATTTGCTAATGAGATCGTGCCACTAAGCAGTTGATTAACACAAAGATTGCATTACACAAAACAAGCAGTTCAGAAGTGCTACGACCCATTTCTTACCCTTTCTCTGGCGAACTTAAAATCTCAATGTCGGTTTTCGGACGTCCTAAGCTGCTACGAGCGCGATGACCAAACAAAGGACTTCTGCGGCTGTAAATGCACATGAAAAGGTCAGGGCTTTCTTGCCAAAGTACGTAAAAGCATGGTTTTAAATTTCCGAAACGTTACCTTTTTTTGGGCTCCGGCGATTCCAAATTCTCTTGATGTGACAGGTTCTCTTCATCGAACGGGTCTTCGACGAGGTGACGTTTTCCAAGCAAGCTGGCACGTCTGCGGCAAAACAGCGGGCATGCGGTTACATGGCTTAAATACAGTTACAGACATAACTAAAAAGCTTGAGCAAACACCTGTTAAATGACTCAGTATTCCGATTGCGTGTGCGTAGTCGTTCACTAGCTTTGACTACAGGGCTAAAGGAAGAATTTTCAGGAATGGATATTGGCCGCGCGATTTTAAATCCGACACAAAAGTTAATTTTGAACCACTCTCTACTGCGGGACCATCTTTAAGACAAGGAAACTCAAATTACTACTGCCGTAACAATTCTGTCATCGCTCTTACAGCTAATTTATGGACCTTTTTTAATTGATATAAGAGCTGAGGGCTATTTCGCAGACATGTCTAAGTCAATGTGATCCTAAATTTGCCAAAGAGAAGACTCGGTTTAGGCCCGTAAAGTTATATATGGCACTTTCGAACATGTTATTTTCTGGAATCAACATTTTGGCTTGTAGTACCGTAGGCCACCGTAGTTAGATGCTGCCTCCGTCACTACGTGTAGGTTTTTTAGTAACCGGCAGTGATCTGTGTGGCATTGTGTAGCAACCTATAATCTCGCGGAGTTTTTTATATTTTGGATAGCCGCGAGTAGTCTGTGTAGCCTCGCGCAGCCACCACTAGGCTCGGTAGTTTGTATTGTTTTCTGTATTCTCAGGTAGTCAGCGTAGTTCCTTTAGTTTCCGGTAGTCACCGATAGTCTCGGTAGTTTGCGCAGTTTCCTGTACGTCCAAGTAGTATGCGTAGTTTTCGCTAATTTCCGGTAATTTCGGTAATTACCGGTATTCTCGATAGTTTGTGTGGTTCTCCGCATCCACAGGTAGTCTGTGCAGTCCCTGTAGTTTTTGGTTGTCAACGATAGTCTCGGTAGTTAGTGTAGTTTTCTGTATTTCATATTAAATCTTCGTAGTTTCTGTAGTTTTCGGGAGACGCTTTAATTAGCCTTGTAGTTTTAATTACCTGCAAAAAGGTTTCTTCAAGTTTGCTTTTGTTGCTACAGTATTCCAAAACTTGTTAAAAGTTTAAGCCTGCAAATTAAGCCTGTGTAAGCCATAAAGCCGGTTTAAGCCTTAAAGCCCGCAAAATTTAAGAAAATTAGGAAACCAAACAACTAAAATTTAAAAGATCTAAGAACTTTAGGATTGATGCTGTGGGCCCAGAAATTAGTCGTTTAAGAAGTGTCTCATACGACTTCATTGCGACGAAACAAAACTTCAGTACGTAATTACGTAAGACTACACGGACTACCGGTAGCGCGCCAAACCAATGGCTACACAAAACTCGAGAATCTGCGTTAAACTACAAGGACTACTGGTGGGTACACAAACTACAGGATACTAAAAAAACTTTAGCAGATGCATGGAGCTACCTAGACTACCGGTGGCTAGAGACTACAGAAAACTATCAGATCCATAGCATTTTTTTCCGATCTTAAAACGAACTTCAAGAATTTCACAATTCATTTTAAAATTATGGGAAAATGCTATGAACCTGAAATTGGTTCATTTTTGAGTCTATGACCAAGTGCATTGGCAGCAAAGTTTCAAGAAGATTGGGTAATCACCAGACTTTTGGTACACAACAGTGCAACTTTTAACCCATTTTAGTACGCCATATCTTGGCAACCGGATGCTAAGCGGGCAAACGGTTATCAGAGCAATGCATACAAATCATTTGGCTTTGGAAGGACATAAATTAAAGTATTACAAAAACATGATTCAGAGTGCCCAAAAGCGAAAGTTTTTAGTGTATGTATGTAGTTTTAGTGTTTGTTTGACACAATGTACCGGACCAATTCCCTCACAAGCAACGGCTCAGGCTGGTTAACCAATTACATTGAGGTCTATATATTAGGACATCATCCTGTGCTCGCGGATATTCCATTACAGATACATGGATATTTTGCCTATGTAGCAAGTAATCTGTGTTGATGCTTCCACACCAGAACATGCACGCGGCATTCCGTTGTAATAAAAAATACAAAAGTACAAATGCATACGTAAATTTAAAAAGTTAAGGTTGTGAATTGTAGTACACGGAACAAACTGTAGTACAAATATCTATCTTGCTTCGTCGTAATATGCTCCCAAACCTTGCAACCGGAATGATATTAAATTCTCAGTTGCTCGACGGAATATAACTTGACTTCCGGTTTTCATTTATTCCATTCAAAGAATAATATTTCGGTTGCCCATGGGCCATCTCGTATTTCTCTCGTTGAGAAAGGATGCAATTGTAAACTTAAATACTGACTAATCGACGTGATCAAGCAAAAATGCCATCGACAACAAGAGGCTACGTACGTATGTATACGTATGCATTAGCAAAAGATGAAAACGTGGAACGTCAGTCTGAATAATTTTACATCAAACGGATCTACGGATCATTACTGCGAACGCGATTTTGTGTCTTACAATTCATCAATGGAAAAAATTATTTAATAAATACAAAATATGTTTACTTGCCTACAACTTTCCGCAGCTGCTTCAACCGTATCCGACTCATGCCCCGTCAGACTGAAGCTATCTTCCAAACTTCCGCCTCCAGCCCTGCAGACCATAATGCTCATGTAGATACACTAATAAATTGAAATTATTTCTATTCGACGGTATCAAATTTCGTTACTGCTGCTCAGTTTAAATCTGCTGAATAAAACTCACCCCTCAATCAGAACATGATTATTTCAAATTGAAAGTTATGATTTTGGCGGTGATGAAATCTTTGTCGCGTTTCGGGTAATTTGTCGCTGATTTGTTTGTTGTTTAGAGTTTTTGAATTGAACCGCTTCTTGCTAGCCGTGGCGGCGGCTTATTTCAAAAACCAGTAAAATAGAGGTCTTTTTAAAAACAATTACACAAAATAAAATTCAACAATTTTTAAAGCATACAGAAAATCCCAAAATTTCGAGCACGTTAATTAGTCCGTAATATACACTATGTCAAAACACAATTATTTTCAATAACAAGAAACTTAGATGGTACTGCAAATCTATATTTTCTGAATTTGTGGTGATATCTAAACCAGTTTACGTTTGTGCAGTCGCTTTAGGACAAATGACCCATAATATTTAACAATTTTAATTTAAATTTACTGCTTGGCTGCATGAAACCTTGCCTGCCACTGCTGCTTGTTGCTGGCAGTAAGTCGTCTAGTGCGTTTAGTTCGTCACTTCTACGGTTCTCTCCAAACATGTCCTCATCCTGCATCAGAAATCTTCAGTGGATGTTACACAAAAGCGATTGGGTGAAAA